>NC_056743.1:1683859786-1683884786 GCF_019279795.1 Protopterus annectens
GATTTGCTGTTAAATGTCTATATTTTAGTCAAAGAAAATGCAAACATATCCCCTCATGGAAACATTCTTTAATATCCCCAATTCTAAAGACTGATAAAGATGAAAAGTTATGTTCTTCATGTAGGCCTATATCCTTGTTAAGAATGCAAAATGTTCATGGCAATATATGCTAATGGAATAAAGCACTTTCTGCCTCTTTTAATACATGAAGATCAAGTAGATTTTATAAAAGGGAGAATACTTATGACAATATTAAAAGAGTTATAACATTAATTGATCTTCTTAACTTTCAGCAGAAAGACTTGACCACTGTGAGTTTGGACATCAACAGTACATTTGATTCAGTTGATTCGAACTATTTACTTTTGGTTTTCGATAAATATGAATTTCCAAAATCTTTTTCTAATTTAATTAAAACACTATATAAAAATTCTCTTGCATATATTAAGTTAAGGTCTCATAGGTCTAATAGTATCCTGATCACTAAAGGTACCAAGCCATGTTGTCCCTTATATCCTTTGTTGTTTGCTGTGTTAATTGAAGAATTGTATTAGACTAGATACTATTATTATGGGTATTCAATTTAATAAAGGTCGACATCTAAAGACTCAGCTGTTTGCAGGTGATATTTTGTTGACTTTAACTGTTAAAAATAAATCATTACAAGATCTATTTAATACAATGGCAAAATTTCAAAATATCTCAGGTCTTCTTTTTAATGAAACTAAAGCTCATGTAAATTACACTAAAGAATTTATAAATAAGAGGTTTTCCAGATATCTTATTTCAGATAACAGAATGACTTTTCTAGCCCCCAGATTCTCAAAAGCTTGCATGGAGTGCAAGATCGGTGCAGGAGCTCAAGCAGGCAACATGTCTGCCGTGCGATCCAGGAACAGCCTGCAGGGGTGTGCACGAGCGCTCCTGCACTAATCTTGTACGGACTAAGCCCTTGTATGCAAATCACCCCATTTGTAGGTGAAATTCATGCAAATGAGGTGATTTTGCAATCCAGGAATCTTGCAACAGTCCGTGCAAGACTAGTGCAATCTGCAGAAATTTACTCAGCTAGTAACCGAGTACATTTCTGCAAAATCCAAAACGGAGCTATAACAGCTCCAAATAAAGGCTGCATATCATGTAGTAAGCATGCCAATGGCCAAGTATAAGGCTATTGGCATTGCAAACAGTTTAAAAAAAAATCAACTTTTATTTTTTTTAGCCAATCTCGGCTGCTTAAGCATAAGGCAGCAGCGCACAAATGGGATTGGAGGGAAAACAATAAAATAAACCTAAACTAAGCATTCTAACTAAAATCACTATTCTGCCATGCAAGTCAATGGCAGGCAGAAGACAATATGGCCAGTGAGTAGTGGTTGCTAAGGGGGGAGGCTCAGTGTGAGACATGTAACTATGCATTAGCAGGCAATCCTATGCAAATGAGGGGAAGGATAGTGAATCCCAGTTTTCCCCAGCATGTGAGTCAGGTCCCAACAATGTAAAAGTAGGATTAGCCTTGTGCAAGCCTAGGAGTTAGGTGACATCATGGGGGGGTGTCAGGCATACTGTAAGTGGATTGGAGCCCTGTGGCTTGGGTTTGCTCTTAGCTTAGCATAGCTATGCTAGGGGGGTGTCTAAACCTGCTTATCACTCTTTGCAAGCCTAAGCGGGTGTGCGTGCCATGCACCGGGCTTTACAGGAAGAAAAAAGAGGTTAAACCTGGAAGTAGCAGCAGTGTGCACATTTGAGGGTTGTGTTTGTGCAGTGCACACATGGGCTTAAACAGGAAGACAATGGGAAGGGAAAACAGCAGTAGAAAGCTAATCAAGGAGAACTAGCTTAGCTGGCAGGTGAAATGTATCAGAATCAGCCAATAACTCAGGCAGCAGACCAGCTCAGCCCAGAATACTACCATAAACTAAGCAAACACCTCCCCCTCTGGTATTTCCCACACTCTACATCACCAGTGTAAACAAGCAGGGGACTTTTAACACTCACAACAGCAAAATGCTAGGGTCTGCAAAAGCTATCATACAACTTGTGGAAGAAGCTGAGGGTGGTGAGGATGTGAATGAGGCTGAGCAACCCACAAAGAGGAGACGGAGAAGAGTGTACAGACCAAGGGTAACCTACCAGGGGCTATATGAGCTGGAGATAGTGGAGGGCTATAGGGTGGACAGGGACCTCTTACAGCAAATTGTTGAGCTGTGCCAGCCATGCCTGACCCACAGAACTAGCAGAGGGGAACCCATCCCAGTGGATACCAAGGTATTTGTAGGCCTAAGAATACTAGCTACAGGTACCTTTCAAAGGCCAACTGAGGATATGTTGGGGATCTTACAGGCATCAGCATCCAGGGTACTCCATCAGTTCCTGGATGCCATGTCAGCACACGTCGGTGAGCATGTATATTTCCATAACACCCATGAGGCATTGGTCAGCAATATGCATCTCTTTCACCAAATAGCAGAATACCCTGAGGTAGTGGGTGCAATATTCTACATGCACATCTGCATCAAAGCACCACATGGTGAGTGGGGTGGGGTAGGGTCTACATCAACCGCAAGGGGATCCCTCCATCAACTGCCAGGTCATGTGCAATGCCCAAAGCATAATAATGAACTTGTGCGCTGGCTGCCCTGGAAGCTATCATAATTCTCACAGCTGTAACAGAGATTTGCCATTGGGGACACCCCACATGGTCACCTAGTGGGAGATGCTGGATATGCACTGGAGCCGTGGCTGATGACACCCATCAGAAATACTCACACACCCAAACAAGAACTCCATAATGAGGCACACGCACGAAGAAGAATCATAATAGAGCGTGTGTTTGGGATGCTCAAGTCACGGTTCCCGTGCCTGGACACATCCAGTGGTGCCTTGCAGTACTCACTAGCTACATGTACCCATATTGTCCTTGTATGTGCCATGTTACACAATATGATCCAGTGGAAACAGCTGCAGCAGGAACAGCATGGGGCAGGACCACACAGCCCCCCACCATTGCCAAGGCCTCCGCAGGCACAGAGTAACTCGGAGGAGGAACAATCTGAGCCTGCCCCAGTAGGCAGAAGGAGGCTTGCCCAGTATGCCCTGGCCTTGGTAAAGAGGCAATGTATAGCACATACACTGACATGGGAGGGACCCAGGGAATACCGTCTTTCTCTGACTCTCACATACAGTAAAAGGGATGCCAAACATTACATTACCTATGCCTAACCATGTGTAGGGAGTGTACTATGTGCATCCAACATAGGCAGCCCTGCAGTACCACCCTCGGTACTGGGACACCCACAAGGTAAGTGACTTACACATGCCATGTCTGGAGGGGGAATCACATACCCAACAACAGTCACAGTCAGTGGGACAGGTGTAGACAAACACAAACAAATGCTGTGCTATAGCCTCTGAATGAGGCCTATGGATAACCTCCCCCCAAGGCCTACACAGACAGGCTACAGCAGGTCAGGCAGTGGGATGTCAGTTCTGGAGGCTAGGATGTCAGAAACTAATATGTAGGTAATTAAAAGCTAAGATCTGTAGTACACTGGTATGCCTCTAGCCAGCATGATAGGAAAGACTACAGACTGAAATGGAGTACCCGACATACCAGTACAGTTCTCACAAATGTGTACAAGTGTCAGGTGTGTCCCTCCATTCTACGTAGAAATATAGTAACAGCCAGGTGTGCCCCCCAAATCCTGTGTAGAAATGTAGAAATAGTCAGGTGGGCCCCCTCAATCCTGTGTAGAAATGTAGAAATAGTCAGGTGTACCCCTCATCCTACGTAGAAATATAGTAACAGTCAGGTGTGCCCCCCAGTCCTGAGTAGAAATGTAGAAATAGTCAGGTGTGACCCCCCCATCCTACATAGAAATATAGTAACAGTCAGGGTGTGCTCCCAATCCTGTGTAGACATGTAGAAATAGTCAGGTGTGCCCCCCCGTCCAACGTAGAAATATAGTAACAGACAGGTGTGTCCCCCCAATCCTCTGTAGAAATGTAGAAATAGTCAGGTGTGCCCACCCATCCTACGTAGAAATATAGTAACAGTCAGGTGTGTGCCCCCAATCCTGTGTAGAAATAGTCAGGTGTGCCCCCCCGTCCTATGCAGAGATGTAGTTAACAGTCCATGCCAAATGATCAACAGCTACCTTGCCGAGACAGCATGCTACCTGCAGGTGAAAAACACAAAGGTCAGCACTGCAGTACAAACTACCTGGACCCGATCCACACAGTCAATACAGATGACCATACTGGGCATGCCCATACTCTTAGAGTAATGAAGGCAATGTCAGTCAACAACATACTGAAAGGTCATACTGGGCATGCTCACACACTTATGAAGGCCATGTCTGCAAACAGCAGTGGACCATCATATCTCTCAGCCGTGGATATTAGTGCAGACACTCCTCAGTATGCACCAGACATACTTTGCACACACACAGTGGATAGGACTACAGGCATATATCTAAGGACAACTCACTTTAATAAGCCAAAGGTAGACATACATAGATGTGTGGAAGAGGGTGACTGTGACAAGGAGCCATCCAGGGCTCTCACACCCAGCACACAGTCAAAGGGCCACAGCCGCATGAGGGTCTGATGCCACACACTGCAGATACTAGCCACCAGTATCTGTCAGCATTACAGAGTATGTGGTGCACGTGCCAGCTGTGCAACATGACTGTTCAAGGAAGTAGTCATCTAGCAGCTGTGTACACGTATCTGTGGAATATGACCCAGGTTGTGCCCGCATGTGGCATGTCATCCCCTAGATGAATGGGATAAGGCCCATGCGCACACACTGCCCTCCCCATAGCCCCACTATGAAAAACTTGCTGAGGTCATATACTGTGAAATACACCTTTGAGAGAGTGTTGGCTCCCAGTAATCTCTAAGGAGTGTCCCATTTCTGCATACTGCTGTAGTGTGATAAACTAGTTAGGTAGGAGTTCTAACCCCAGCCTTGGCAACTATGTGTGTATATGTGTGTGTGTCTGTCTGAGTAGAGAGCAATGCTTTTTAGGGTGGTCACACTCCCTACAATTGCAATGCTCTACTTTGGTAATGCTGCTGATGTCTTCCACTTAGAAATACATCCCTGGAAAAGTTGTATCACAGTAATCTCCATGGTGTGTCCCATAACTGCATACTGCTGTAGTGTGATAAACTAGTTAGGAAGGTGTTCAACCCCCAGCCTTGGCAACTGTGTGTGTGTCTGTCTGAGTTGAGAGCAATGTTTTTTAGGGTGGTCACACTCCCTACAATAGAAATGCTCTACTTTGGTAAGGCTGCTGATTTCATCCACCTGGAAATACATCCCTGGAAAAGTTGTATCCCAGTAATCTCCATGGCACATCTCATAACTGTGTACTGCTGTAGTGTGATAAGCTAGTAAGGTAGGAGTTCTAACACCAGCCTTGGCAACTGTGTGTGTTTGCCAGTCTGTCTGTGTAGAGAGCAATGCTTTTATGGTAGTCACACTCCCTACAATTCAAATGCTCATCTTCGGCAAGGCTGCTGATGTCATCCACCTAGAAATACACCTCGGGAAGCTATAGCCCAGTAATCTCCATAGCGTGTCCTGGAACTGCATACTGCTGTAGTGTGATATTGACCTCTGTGAGGGGTTCTGTATCCACGCATGTTGGTTGTGGATGTTTTGTGTGTGTTCCACTGTCTGTGTGGGGAGCAATGCATTTTAGGCTAATCACACTCAGTACATGTCCAATGGCCTACTTTGGCAGTCCTGCTGATGTCATCCAATATGAAATGCACCTTTGGGGAAGGAGGTCTCCAGTGTTCCCTGTGGTGTGTCCTATAAGAGATCCATGCTGTAGTGTGATATAGACCTCTGTTAGGGGTTCTATACCCATGCATGTCGACTGTTGATGTTTTGTGTGTGTTCCAATGTCTGTGTGGGGAGCAATGCATTTTAGGCTAGTCACACTCAGTACATGTCCAATGGCCTACTTTGGCAGTCCTGCTGATGTCATCCAATGTGAAATACACCTTTGGGGAAGGAGTACTCCAGTAATCTCAGGGGCGTGTACTATAACTGTGTAGTGTACTAAACTAGGTAAGTTGGGTTTCAACTCCCAGGCATGATAAGTGTGTGTTTCTAACCTGTAGCCTGTGTGGAGGTGGGTGTGAGTGTGTGACACTAGGGCCCAATGTGGGGTGGGTTTTGCAAATGTGTTTTACGGTGGCCCTGCCTCACAATGCCCACTGTACAGGGATAACAGATGTGAAATAGCCAAGAGGCTGGGGTGCAAATCCATACCCTTACACATGACATCACAGCCAGACAATCATAGTTAGCAACCCCAGTATTACCCAGAGAACACTTTCAACCCATGTCACACACACAAACACACACACACACACACACACACACACACACACACACACACACACACACACACACGCACACACACACACACACAAACTTGCCGAGGCAACAGACAATATGTGTGTAGTACACTGCATATTGGCGAGTGATAGTAACTATGGAGAGATTGCAGTGGCCTGCAGAGGGCATGGCACCCTGTCCATCTGTCCAATAGGCACATACATGCAGACAGTGCACCTTCCCCATATTCCCAGTTGGACACCTGCAACACCTGTGGTGCCATCACATGTGACCCGCAAAGGACATACCATGCCTGACAACATGCCCTGTATGGACAGATGCCACTGACACCAGGGAATGCCGGTAGCATTCTATCAATGTAGGTGCAGGAATAACCTGCTGTCCATTACCAGTTCCTGATACAGATGGCCATGACTGGCACATCTGATGATAATCTGTGTACACAACATGGGCCTGACACCCCAGGTACATTTCCACATGTCACTGTATATGCATGTCAGAGGTGTGCACATCCCAGACACCGTCTATGTCATGGACAAGAGAACCCATACATGGCAGGCGATGCACAGCATTGGCCACATGCAATAGCCACCCAGGAGACTGGATGGTGGATACAATACCCGCCTGTGTGGGCAAATGCAGAAACCACAGGCCTGAGCCACAATGCAGACCATTGTCATGTGGCCTGCTGCCAAGGTGTACCCATCACTTAGCCTTGTATAGCCATCTGCCACAGTCAACCACCACATACTCATGCAAAAATGCACCCATGCATGTCAGTGCTGGCACCCTGTGTGTTTATGTGTGTGTTGTATGATGCATATGATCACATCCACACTCACTACAATCCCCAGTGGCATACTGACACATGTTGTCTGATGTCAGACACCTCCCCATACCCTTTGCCCATATAACCTCTGTATGACCCGTGTGGTGCATGTGATACCTGCACAGTAATGTGTTGTGGCAATCTCACTAGTGATGAGCTGTATCCCTGGCTCTGCCAAGTGTGTCAATGTGTGTACATGCATCACTGTGAGAGTGTGGCTGTGTTGACGCTGGCACCTGTTCATGTGGTCAGGCAAATATGCATTACCTACCATATAGCTACCATATCCCTGATGCAGATGTCACTCACCATCACATATATGTTCTGCAGACTCTACAACAGGTAACCTATGTGGCACATCCAACAACTGCATAGGACTGTGATAGCAGTACATAGTCATCAGGGGTTTGATACCCTGTGCTGGTAGGTGTGTGACACAAACATACTTAGTTTTTACTCTACCACCCCTCCTTGACTTGCCGGTGCCTCTGTCTGCCTCCCTCACTCCCTCACTGGTGGATGTGGAGACCTCTACCTGCTTTTCTTAGGCAGCACCATGTGTATTTTAGCCAATTGCATGGAAACACCCTCCAATATCTAGGACCATCATGTTTGTGTTGGTCCTTTTCAGTCACTGTGAGCAGGAACTCATTCTATTGTTTGGCAAACAGCATCTCAGATGGAGCGGAGATTTACCTTTGAGAACATACACTGTGGAAACAGGCCAATACACAGGAGGGGGATGTGCCTGACCTGACTACAGACTGTAAATGCTGCTATACTGCATTCAGAGTAATATTGGTTGAACAGGGTGTGTGCGGATATGGCTGTCCTACATGTATTAATACCTGCCATGTCAGTTGTATACTTATGAGGACTCCCCATCTGTAGGGTCATCTTCAGACTGGGCAGTGTGTGGTGCCTTTGGTTTCATTTGTTACCCACAGAACATGTATGTGTGAACTGTAGATGGTAGTGTGAGGATTGCAGTCTGTAGATGGTGTAAGCCATGAGAGTTACTGACTTCATATCCCTCATATGACATATGTTGCAACAAACTCTGTTACAACAGTAAATGTATGCTGTTATCACAGCAACGTGTCAGTATTGGCCCTGTGTATGTGCCTCCAGCCACAACTCAGTCAACCTTTGTACATATGTCATGCATTAAGAAGTGCATATGTGCTGTACACCATAATTAGTGTCATCATATCTGATAACAAGCCAGTGAGATATCAGACTGCTACACGTTATGTACAGTAGTGGTTATATTTGATGACATAACCTGGACATACTGTGGTTGTTTGTATTTGTTAAAATCGGATAATGTCTTAGAGAAATATATAAGGGACCGGTGTCACTATTCATTTCACAAAGGGCGGTCTTTGGGTTCTCTTTTCAGTCATTACAAGAAGGTTTATTATAGAGATACATGTTCTATTACTCAAGCTCACCTTTTTACAGGCCCTTTATTTGGATGCTATCTATGTGGTCATTGTACCTACTGCCCTAGGGTGTTGAAATGTCAGACCTTTTCCTCACAAAACTGTCCACAAGTTTATGACATTTTATGTTTTTCCAATTGCAGTACTTCTTGGGTGATTTATTTGACCCAGTGCAATTGTCGAGCCTTCTATGTTGGACAAACATCCCATCCTTTTAAAATTAGGATAGGGGAACATCTTAGTGATATTAAAAACGAAAAAGGGGTCCAGTTCTTTATACAAACACATTTACAAACACCCTATGGGCAATTTTTGTTTTATGGTCATTGATCACATTAAGGACAGACATGTACAATCCCATGTTTTACACGATAGGCTCACCTATAAAGAGAAAACGTGGATCATCAAACTAAGGGCTCTATTTTCCCCTGGCTTGAATGATCAGTTTTGAGGCATCCAATTCACATGTTTGTTGTTATATTTGGGTTCATATATTAATGTATATATTTGGGATAATTGTGTTTATTTGCATTACATTTCATGCATTTATGAACTTGTGCACTATTTTATTGATGCACTAGAGGGCGCTCCATGCTTTCTATATGAAATTTGTATAAGTTGGAAGACAGCAAATTCGGTTCTGTTTTCATTTTGTACATCATGTTTGGTTGCTGATGAAGGATTTACCGAAACCGGTACAACCATGTTGGTGTACGGTTATGTTATTTTGCTGCCTTGAAGTTGGACATTAAATAAGATTGCCTGATTCCAGGAGTTGGATGCTGGTTTTCTTTCTTTACTTTTGGTTTGGTTTTCCAGCCCTGCACCAGCCGTTCGTGCAGGAGGATGTTTTTGATTTATTGAATGTTTTTGTCTCTTGCTGATGGCTTCCCCTGGATGGCGTCGCATATTTGGATTAGAAAGCTTTGGAGCATCTTATAATATGGTGGAATGATGGTTGTTTGGTGTTTTGGGATGCTGATTCTTCTTTTTTCAAGTTCCTGAGTTCCTGTTTGGATGTTCCCAGTCGCATCTGGGTTTATATTGGGACTTTGTGGTCGATTGGACTGAGGACTTAAAGTGACTATATTTTTTCTTTTTTTGTTTGGCGGAACATTTCACGAGGACTATATTCTTGCAAGTATTTATTAATGGTTCATCATTTTATGTTTGTCAATCATATTTATGACAAATTTAGATAATTGTTCAATCTGATATTCTGGTTGTTTTCAAACATATTTGCATTCTTATGTCATGTACTGCCATCATTATTATTATTATGGATAGGTTAGGAGCAGTATATATTTTTTAGATATGTTATATGTTTGTTCTTTTGAATTATATTTAGGCATCAGTTTATTTTCCACATAAGTGTTGTTTTGGGTTTGTTCCATTGGGCTCACTTTTAAAAGTTGGCCTTCATAACAGTTTTCTATAGAATGAATAGCTTATCATATGTAAAATTGGTGGACTTTTGAGCTTATATGTTTCACATGTTTTTTGATATGCATTCTATATGTATTATTCTCTATTTCTGTATTTGGTAGTGTGGAGTTAGTGAGTTATTAGTGTGTAAGTCTTCTGCCCCTCTTTTTGTCTCTGGGCCCTTTTGAGGTTTAGGATTTTTTTTCTTTTTTGATGGTATATGCTATGTGATGTATTATACCTTGGGGGTTATATTTGTATGGACTATTCGGTTTATCCAAAACATTTTTTTTGGTTTATAATTAGTAGATTGGATAATTTTTATTTTATTGTTCCGGACATCAGGATAGTTCTTCTGAGCATATCTAATTTATTTTATTTTTTGCTTTTTCACCACTGGCCAAGGATACTCATATGCTTTTCATACTTGTGATTTAAGATTTATATATATATATATATATATATATATATATATATATACACGGCCCCTTTTTGATTACGTAGTGTGAGCCTTTTGTAGGCTCAGTACAGGCTTTTTTAATAAGCTTGTTGGCTATAATAGTATCTAATTGGGGCCTAGACTTTTGATATTTTTGATATTTGTGATCATATATGGTTCCCTTGTGGTTTATGAAATGTAATAATAAGGTGGCCATATAGTTTCACCTAATTTGGAGTGTATTTAAGATTTAAGGTTGGTTACATGAATTATGCATTTAGTATACTGATTGTCCAACCAATTGTTTATGTAATATATTTAGTGTGGAACCTGTATTTTTCACATGTGTTACATATATCTTTGTACCTGGTATTGAATTAGTGTTTATTATTGGCCAGGGATGGAACTAGCAAATTTAATCAAAGGTCTGTCTTCAGACTCTGAGGATCTGGGTATTTTTGGCCTAGCTTCAGGTTCAGGTGATGCTGTTCAGGGTGTCCGGGATCCTATTCAGGATTGTAATTTAGCTTTTGCTAAATTGACCAAAGACCTCATTTCTCTTCATAAAAATGTTTGGCATTTAAAACTATTTCTGGCCTATCAATGTCGAAAAATAGTTCCTAGAGGACTTAGGGTTATGATTCAGCCTATGGTGGCTGAACCGGATGAATGTCTTCTCACACAATGGGCGGAGGCCCAACAAAATGTCTCCATGATTTTGTGGATCTTTTGAGTAGTTTCTATGAGTGGAAGGTTGAGCAGCAAATTGCCAGTGTATCATTGATTAGCAAAACTGTGGAGGTTTTTTCCA
The DNA here is from genome assembly GCF_019279795.1 of Protopterus annectens. Lineage (NCBI taxonomy): Eukaryota > Metazoa > Chordata > Ceratodontiformes > Protopteridae > Protopterus > Protopterus annectens. The sequence goes on from NC_056743.1 coordinate 1,683,871,115, forward strand.
CACTTTCTTGCTATAAAGACAATATTGGAAAACTTGCAAGGAATTGGCTACTTTGGATTCAGGTTTGAAGGACAGAAAGGTCAAGAAATTTACTAGGGATGTAGGAGACTATGATAGGGGGAAGCCATTTGAATTGCGACCTAGAGTCAAATTTGATATGCCCACAGATTCATCTAAGAGAATGAGAGTTATTCAGCCTAAATCTATTCTGAAGAAAAGGAGCAGGGAGTCCACGCCATCTGGCAAGGACTCATCCTCCAATACTGAATGGGAGGATACTCATATTAGCATTTCCCCTGTTTCCAAGAGGAATAATTTGGATAGAGGTTTAATTGGAAAGACCCCTTTAGGTACAAGTCCCAGAGACGAGGGGGGAGGAAGCATCACAAACCCAGATTGGCTGGGGGACATCCTTCAACAGATGACCAGGATTAAGCATCCAATGTTAACAATGTGCATAACATTTCCTCAGTGTTATTGGATGATCAACAAGTTGATATATTGAATAAAGGACTAAGTTTTGCCCCTGGGTTTTTTGTCCAAGAACATTTTTTTGCTGAGGATGTGGTTAAATTTTGTCGAAATTTGAATTAGAAATGCTATTTTCATGGGACTGATCATGATGCCTCTGAGGTTAGGGAATTTCGCTTCCGGCCCTCCAGGTTCAGGCCACCTATGCAACCCATTGTCCAAACATTTCAAAATGCTGTCCTTAAAGATTTACATTTCTATCTACATAAACAGGACAGGTTTAAAGATAATTTGAATAAAGATCAGAGAATATGTTTGGAGAAATTGATTAACAACAAGGATATTGTTGTTCTTTCAGTGGACAAAGGGGGAGCAGTGGTGGTCCAGGATCTGGTGGACTATGAAGCCGAAGCTGATCACCAGTTATCCAATCATAATCATTATCAGGATATGCAGGTGGACCCCACTTTGCAATTTAAAAAGGATGTTGACAAGTTTTTGGATTTGGCTACAAAGGAGGGCATCATTAATGATGAAGTGTGTCATCAACTTAAGGTTGATTTTCCTAGCAGGCAATATATCTATTTTCTCCCGAAGATCCATAAAGACCCCATAAGGCTGCCCGGGAGACCGATTGTATCAGGTAGGGGTTCCTTTACGGAACCCCTTTCTGAATTTCTTACATTATATTTAAAACCACTTTTGGTACATATACATTCTAGAATCCAAGACACTACACAGTTCCTTTCTATTATCTCTGAGACCCAACTAGAGTCCCATTGGTTTCTGTGCACCCTGGATGTCACCTCCATATATACCAGTATTCCCCATTGGGCAGGAGTTTTGGCTCTGCAATATTGGTTGGATAAGGTCAACATTTATAAGCCTGGTTTTAATACCCTCTTGGTATGCATGACTGAACAGGTCCTGATTCACAATGTGTTCTTTTTTAAGGACAGGTGTTTCTGGCAGACACAGGGCACTGCTATGGGGGCTTCTTTTGCCCCCATTTATAAAGATCTATTTATGGCGTATGTGGATGATCAGGTAATTTATGACATCAGTCACAATATCTTTATTAACGAGATGGATATTTGGAGGAGGTACCTTGATGACTGCTGGATGGTGTGGAGAGCTATTGAGGAATTCCTTTTGGAATTCCTTGAGTATCTAAATGGTAATATATGGGGGATTGAGTTTAAGTTGACTTTTTCTAGATCTAAAATTACCTTTTTGGATGTTTTGGTAAAAAGAATGGATACCAACACTCTTGAGAGTGAGATATTTAGAAAATTTCCCCAATTCAATACCTTACTACATGCCACCAGTTTCCACCCCCAGCATGTCTTCAAGAGCATCCCCAAGTCCCAATTCCTTCGAGTTAAAAGGATTTGTTCTAGCTCCTCCACATACGACCATTACAAGAGGGATCTTATCACTAGGTTTAAAAGTAGGGGTTATTTAGGAGGTGACATCACGAGGGTCAATCGTTTTGCAAATCAGCAAGATAGAACTGATTTATTATCCTATCAAAACCAGGATCATGTTAAGTCTGATTTGCTTAGACTGCTAACAACCTATGGGAGGAATATAGTTGGATTTATGAACATTATCCGTAAGCATTGGTATTTGTTAAAAATAAGATAATGTCTTAGAGAAATATATAGGGGACCGGTGTCACTATTCATTTCGCAAAGGGCAGTCTTTGGGTTCTCTTTTCAGTCATTACAAGAAGGTTTATTATAGAGATACATGTTCTATTACTCAAGCTCACCTTTTTACAGGCCCTTTATTTGGATGCTATCCATGTGGTCATTGTACCTACTGCCCTAGGGTGTTGAAATGTCAGACCTTTTCCTCACAAAACTGTCCACAAGTTTATGACATTTTATGTTTTGCCAATTGCAGTACTTCTTGGGTGATTTATTTGGCCCAATGCAATTGTTGAGCCTTCTATGTTGGACAAACTTCCCGTCCTTTTAAAATTAGGATAGGGGAACATCTTAGTGATATTAAAAACAAAAAGGGGTCCAGTTCTTTATACAAACACATTTCCAAACACCCTACGGGCAATTTTTGTTTTATGGTCATTGATCACATTAAGGACAGACATGTACAATCCCATGTTTTACATGACAGGCTCACCTATAAAGAGAAAATGTGGATCATCAAACTAGGGGCTCTATTTTCCCCTGGCTTGAATGATCATTTCTGAGGCATCCAATTCACATGTTTGTTGTTATATTTGGGTTCATATATTAATGTATATATTTGGGATAATTGTGTTTATTTGCATTACATTTCATGCATTTATGAACTAGTGCACTATTTTATTCATGTACTAGAGGGTGCTCCATGCTTTCTATATGAAATTTGTATAAGTTGGAAGACAGCAAGTTAGATTTTGTTTTCATTTTGTTCATCATGTTTGGTTGCTGATGAAGGATTTACTGAAACCAGTACAACCATGTTGGTGTACGGTTATGTTATTTTGCTGCCTTGAAGTTGGACATTAAATAAGATTGCCTGATTCCAGGAGTTGAGTGTTGGCTTTCTTTCTTTCCTTTTGGTTTGATTTTCCAGCCGTGCACCAGCCGTTCATGCAGGAGGATGTTTTGGATTTATTGTTGATATGTACCTTGGCCTGTGTACAGACTGTGGTAGTTGTCATCGTCTTAGGTCCTGTCCTATCTGACCTTTCATGCTGCTTCACTGTATGTTACCGTATCGGCTTACATGTTTGTAGGGCCATATACACACATGTCCCATACCACAGTCAGCTATCAGACCAAACTGTGTAGTGGCCCATTATATTTAGGTTTAGTGTGTGAGTGGCACATATGAGGATGATGTTGAACAGGTAGTCCATATACTGTAATATTATGCTAGCTTGCCATACGTGGGTGTGACTGTGTTCTCATTGGATGTGGTTATGCACTGTCACACAGGTGTATCTTACCCTGTGCTATGACATGCCTGTACAGCCTGCTATATATGCAGGTACATGTGCATTCCCCTATAACAGATGTAGGCCAGTGTTGAGCCAGTCTGCCTGTAGCCTGCACAGTGCATTGTTACATGCCTAGCAGCATACTGTATTTACACAGTGAGTCATGTGCAGATACTTGCCAGATGTACTGCTGCCGGGCCTCCCTTAACAGTCATGTATGTCAGACAGAGCAGTGGGATGCTGTACAAGTGTATGTCAATATCTAGTTGGTAGTATGTGGCCATGGCACCCCCATACCAGTGGTTATTACATGTCAAGCCAGACAGGGGTGTGTGACTGCATAACCTATGGTGGCATATGTATACCAGTCATTATGTGTTATACCCATCTATATGGCTGTTAACATCCATATTGTCAGGCATGGTACACATGTTTTGCACTGAGGGAGTCTGTGTATACAGAATGTACACACATATTGGCCAATAGCACTGCTGCAGTTGACAGGGTGATATGTGCTAGCACCAGTACTTCCCTATGATGTCCTTATAATATCTGTCAGTAACCAATGGCACACATGTGGAAAGCAGATGTGACCTCCCACACACACCATGACTATGAAGACAATCCCAAGTACAGTAGCAATAGTATATAGACCTGTAATAGTACAAAAATAAAGATTTTCCATTTCTACACACCTGTGTGTGGGGTCTTTTCCTATGACCTCTCTGTGGGTATATGTTGCAGGCTGTGACTGTCATTTGTATGGGTGGCCCATACAGTATCCAGTTGTTCAGGTGTGAATTGTAGGCATAGTGACTGTTCCATATTTTGTGCACCTTCTATATATGTATTTTACTGTACATATCTCTGCATGTTTATGTGTAGTCGCATGTATATCTATATATGTGTAAATATATATATATATATGTGTGTGTGTGTGTGTGTGTGTGTGTGTGTGTGTGTGTGTGTGTGTGTGTGTGTGTGTGTGTATATCTGTATATCTCTATCTGCATAAATGTGTCTGTGTATATGTATCCTGGGGATGTTGATAGCTTCCACAATTTACATTTCCTATGGGAGCCGGACTATACTGCATGATATGTTACCAGTACCAGCCTGATTTCATACTGGTGGGATGTAGTACTGTTAACATCTTGTGGCCATGTCATGTCAGGTCCTGGTTATGGGATCTGCAACACATGGTAGTATATTGCAGGGCGGATGTGTTTGGCTGTGGGGAGGGTATGCCTATTCGTACAAGACGTATATTGTTTGGGGTCATATTTGTTTTTGTTAATCCACAATTGCTATCTACAGATGTATGGCCACATACACCTATATATATATATATATATATATATATATATATATATATCTGCTTAGATATATATATGACTATGTCCGTATATACCTACATAGATATATATCTGTGTACATATATGTACCTTGCTGTGTATATGTAGACATAGAGGTGTAGACATATGTATATGCATGTGGACGTATATGTTGTTGTTTGTTTCCCATTGTTATCTACAGATGTATGTCCGTATATACCTCTATATATATATATATATATATATATATATATATATATATATATATATATATATATCTGCTGACATATATATAACCTGCTGTATATATCAAGACGTATAGATGTAGGCATACATATCCATGGCTGTAGGCATTTGCATGCATATATATTCATATATATTTATATATATGTCTATATAGATATGGTTCCTCTTTAGAAGGTTGAATGGCTGAAATCTCGAAATGCATATGGCCGAAGCCATATGCTCGAATTTCAGAAGCTCGACCTTCTGAAAGAGGGAAAAAACAATGAAACACAAAACAATGTTTCTGCAGGGGGCAAGCCCTCCTGCACCCCTCATGTGGGGGGCCCCCACACCCCGCTACTTATCACTACTTATTTATTCCAACTCCGAGATCGCTCTACAGTGCAGAAAGGGAAATCTCCCATTCTGTGCTGTATGCTGATCCCCATTCAGAAGGTCGAGCTTCTGAAATTTCGAGCATATGTTCTCGACCATATGCATTTCGAGATTTCAGCCGTTTGACCTTCTGAAGGGGACCAGATATATATATATATCTACATATATAGATAGGTTGTATCTGTTTAGATATTAGTATATGTACACACACACACACATACATCTAAATGTTGGAATACAGTCTCTGTACTGTTTAAAGGCTGGTCTGGATGATATGTTATTGAAAACATTAGGATTATTTATATCTGGCATGGCTTAGTGGTAAATCACTTTTTCTCTGGTATGCAGGGTGCTGAGTTCGAGCCTTGCAACGGCTGTTTATTTTGTTGCTTGGCAGAATATGGGCTGTTGGATACAGAGTGATTAAGGCACTTTAAAGCAGTTGTAAGTAGGTTTGCGTGGGTTTGCGCTGAGCTAAGCAATGCTAACTTACTGTTACAGTTTCTTATACTCGGTTAGCTTCTAAATTGTTTAACCTGTGTAGGCAGTGCTTACACCCATGCAAACAGGCTTAAACCCGCTTACTGCTACTTAAAAGTGCTTACTCCTGCTTACCCCCATGCTAATTTTGTTAAAAGAAAAAAAAAATGTTGATAGGACAGGGAAAGACAGTAGGAACAATAGCCAGGGATGTGCAGGAAGGGTGTAGGGAAGGTCCATAGCTGCTCATTCCTTCTACAGCAATAGCTGTGCATACACACTGAATTTAGGGGTAGAGTTGGACACTGAAATCCCTGGGTGGGGATGAGAACAATAAGAATTTGTTGTGATGGCAATTAGACCAGATTACATGTGTCCAGTGGACACGTGTGTGAAATGAACAGCTATGTACGATTTCTTTGTTGCAACAGATTGCCCTTTTTTTTCAGGTGAGAGTGAGATGTTGTGGAGAGGTAGTAGGTATATTTGGGGAGGTAGGTTGCATAGGTTAACAGACAAGACAAACAAGACTCATACAGGGGTGGTATATGACATGTGGGGGTAAACACCTTGGATGGGGAGGGGTGTTTGGAAGTCACAAGCCCATGAGCCCCGAAATGGAAACAGTGGGCCTGAGGTCCCCACCCATTGGCAGTCTCCACTACACCTTCATGGCCCCAAAGGTGGCAGTGCTGGGGTCTGGGTAGGAGGGGCAGGCTCACCCTCTAATTGTGCCATGCGGCCCTCAAGCTGGTGTAGCTGATCTCAAATCTCCTTATCAAGCTCCCTACGCACCACTGCCAGGTCCTGACAGTGGGTGACAAGTACCTCTCCGCCCCTGCTCCCAGGGGGAGGCCAAGCCCCATCCCCTGTGGTGGTTCCACACAAAGGTGGTGCAGGGCCAACAGAGGAGGGGGTCACAGGCTGGGCCCCATGTGCGCTGGTGCCTGGTACCATGGCCAGCTGAGGTGGGACAGGTGGGTCCACTGGGACCGGCCTTCTCATACGAGCTATGTTGTTGCAGTTTTAAGAAAGATAGCGGTTAGTAATAGTCAACAGCATTCATAATTAGTTATAATGGTATGCATAGGTATTCCCATTAACTCAAGTCACCAGATTTACAACAGGTGCAGAGTGAGCAGAACACATGCATATATGGGACAATAGTAGCCATTACAACAGAATTCAGGTTTCATTGATTGCAACAGGCCACCAAGATGGGAGTATTTTAACATGGCACATGCATAGAACCAAATTTGAATATTTATAAACCAACAGGACATATGTCCCAACAAATTTTTGGAGTGTGCACGTACCCATTCAGGTGTGTAATTAGATTATTTTAGCTCATATGGTGGGGGTGAGAGAGAGAGAGGTCAATTAACAACTAATATATCCCTGTAGTTTCACAACTTTATTAGTCATTGCAGTGATCTGTCCCTTACATGTATTATTACACTACCCAATGCCCTTACTTTGTACAATGGTATGTTTGTAGATTAGTATCTACATGGACTGTATCTTACATATAGTCTACGCCTCTTACCTGTTATAGCTGTTGAGGAAATCATTGTTAACACTACCTGACAAGTTCTACACATACTCCCAGATTCCATGCTTGTAGACGTATATTAGTGAACTGTGTTGTACCTACAGTCTACACCTTTACCTGTTATAGCTGTGGGGAATATGTTTGTTAACACTACCTGGCAGATTCTACACATACTCCCAGATTCCATGCTTGCAGACAGGTATATGAGTGAACTGTGTTGTACCTACAATCTACACCTCTTACCTGTTATAGCTGTGGAGAAATATTTGTTAACACTACCTGACAAATACTACACATACTCCCAGATTCCATGTTGATGCACACATACCTAACAATCTGTTATTGCACACACTCTGGTCAAGGCTTGACAGGATGCAGGTGTTAATGTGACATATTTTGGAATAGCTGTCATACACTTTGGATGAGATGCTACAATGACAGATTTGTTTCCATATACATTCTCTTTTTATGTTCAGGTCTGACTATCCATTATATGTCAGTATAAGCTGCCTACATTTCTTGGATCATCACTCTGATTTGTCAGGGGAACAGGTTACCAGGCAGCAGATGTGGGCCATTTATCTGGACATGCTGGACAGATCAGAACAGTTGAGGGATGTGACTATGCATACAGCTTACCACCTGAGCATTCTGCCAAAGACTGTACAGTTGATGGTTATGATTATGCTTACAGTGTACTACCTGAACATTCTGCCAAAGACTGTACAGTTGATGGTTATGATTATGCTTACAGTGTACTACCTGAACATTCTGCCAAAGACTGTACAGTTGATGGTTATGATTATGCTTACAGTGTACTACCTGAACATTCTGCCAAAGACTGTACAGTTGATGGTTATGATTATGCTTACAGTGTACTACCTGAACATTCTGCCAAAGACTGTACAGTTGATGGTTATGATTATGCTTACAGTGTACTACCTGAACATTCTGCCAAAGACTGTACAGTTGATGGTTATGATTATGCTTACAGTGTACTACCTGAACATTCTGCCAAAGACTGTACAGTTGATGGTTATGATTATGCTTACAGTGTACTACCTGAACATTCTGCCAAAGACTGTACAGTTGATGGTTATGATTATGCTTACAGTGTACTATCTGAACATTCTAGCAAAGTCTGTACAGTTGATGGGTCTAATTATGCATACAGCTTTCTATCTGAACATTCTCGCAAAATCTGTACAGTTGTGGGGTATGATTATGCATACAACTTACTACCACTCCCGGGATTCAAACCCCTGCTGTGTGTGGTAAAAATATTACATTTGACATCGCAGTACACTGTGCTATCAGGGAATTAGTGTAAAGCATTCCAGTGGTTTCTGTCTAGGTCTTCCTCAGCTGTTCTATATGACTGTCCTCTTGGGACTTCTAACATTGTTATACTGAAATTCCTACACATTTTAACTATGTTCAACAGTGTGGGTAACACTGCTTAATACAACAGTACAATTTATAGAATGCAACACTACAACAACATATGAAAGGAGAATATACACAAGCACTCCAGGGGTTATACTTTTATTCACAAGATATTACACCTTTTTTCCATACAACCTATATGACAGTCTTCCTGCCGTATTGTCTGGTTTATTCAGTACATCCCATACACAATACATTTCTATACTGGTACAACACTTTCTAGAACTGTTATATTTATTTGTTATGACAGTACATGCAGGAATATTACTAACCTACCTCGTGATGCAGCCTTTGCAGTCTAGCAGCATGGGCTTGCTGGTTCACAGCCCACTCATCTGCAGCTGTCAGAGAAATACAGTGATATTTAGCCATTACCTATCCATAGTATACACAAGCTAGGCAATCATTATCTACATAGTATAATGGGTACTTACACAGTGCTGGGGCATCAGCCATCTGCCTTGCTTCTTGGATCCACTGGTCCAAGAGATCACCCCTCCATCGCTTCAAGTCAGCATGGTGATGACTGACCTACTTACCAGTCTGGGGGATACCAGTGGCAATGGAGAGTTCACAGGTGAGACTGTCCCAGGCCTCCACTTTATACTGAGAGCCCTGGTACTGGCCCTGCAGTAGTCTCTCCTCATGGTGTTTTACCAGGAGCCACACCATGAATCTGGACTCCTGGGTGCCCCAGCGCTGTGCTCTAAACTGAGTGCCTTCCCCAACTCCAGCCATTCTGCCTACAGTAGGGAGCTGCAACCAGTTATGGGGATTATTGGCACCTGTGGGGTTTAAATATGCCTGATTTCCTGCACTTTCCCATGATTGGATGGTTTTAAAAAGGCTAAGCTATGGGCACACCTGCTTACCTAATGTTGGCATTGCTTAAAGGGGTATACCACTGGGCAGATTGAGTTAGCCAGCCTACACATTGCTTACTCCATGTAAGCTGACATGTGCAATGCTTAGTGTTGCTTAATATCTCATTAGCATTATATTTTCCTTTTGACATTGATTTATTATTTGTTACATGTTATATCTGTGTCTGGTATCTGTGATTCATGTATACGTACACTGATTGAGGTCCTGGGGACTTCAACACTTTATTACACTAACGCCTCGCATATGGCCTTACTGCAGTACTCCAGTTCACATATTTATGTTATGTAGCAGGTTATACATCGCACTGTACATAGATTTATTTCACATGTTCAGTTTGATTTTTCTATGGTGGGGGTTTGTTTGTTGAAACTTCAATCATACGTACTGCTATGATGACTTAGTGGTTAACTGCAATGTACAGGGTCCTGGGTTTGAGCCTTGCAGAGGCTGTTTATTTTGTTGCTGGGCAGAACATGAACCGTTGGATACAGAGTGATTAAGGCACTTTAAAGCAGTTGTAAGTGGGTGTGCGTGTGTTTGCATGGTGGTAAACACAGCTAACTTCCGGTTACAGTTTCTTATACTCAGCTTCCAGATTGCTTAATCTGTGTAGGCAGTGCTTATCCCCACGTAAATGCACATAAACATGCTTACTAGTGCTTACATATGCTTACTACTGCATAGTTGTACTTAGACCTGCTTACTAGTGCCTTATTCATTATGACACTGATACTTCACGTGCATTTCCTGCAGTACTGTAGTTCATAAATATGTGTTATTTAATGGGTTTTGCAACAAAAATTTGGTTATAACGTGCTTTGCAATGTAAAATAGACTGCTGCAGTGGGACTTGAACTGGGAATGCCTACTCATTAGTCGGATGCTCTGCCCACTACACTGTTGCTGTGCTGCTTCATTTGCATATATCTTCCTTGTTATCCTCTTCAGCCTTTTAAGCTGCTTTACCCATAGCTAAGCGATGGGCACACCTGCGCACCTACAGTTAGCTTTAATCGGATTTAAAAAAAGGGGGGGGTCTTTATTTTATTTATATGTACTGTTGCTGTTGTACACATGGGGGACTGTTGGTGGGGATATGCGGACACCTATGAGCGATCTCGCTCATTTCTTTACATGTTCTGCTGTTCTACATTGCAGGGGCATGTTTATTCTGAGAGCTCTGCTCTCAGACATGCCCCCTGCACTTGTACACACTCCATGTAAACCTGGGAGCTCGGGCAGTGAACCTTCATTAATATGCATGGTGCGCTGCCATCCTGCTCCTACACGGGTGCTTCCGTGTAGGACTAGGTTAGTCCTGCATGAGAGATTAGTGAATCAGGGAGATGGTGTTTTGGTGACTGATGACTTAAATGAAACATTACTGATTAATCATACTAATATCTTATTTAAAATAAAATCCCCTATGGTCAGTTGGAATATTTTATTTTATTGTTTTTAATTAAAGCAATCATTTTTCATAAATACTGCATATCATTCAAGCTTTTTCTCTACCTCCTGCTAAACAAATTATATATGAGAATAATAAAATGATTAACTTTTTGTGGTTTTCTAATAAACCTAGACTTGCCTTAAATAATCATGTATTGGACTGGGAAAAAGGAGGAACTAATCTTCCTGATATTGAAATATATGTTTTGTCTTCTGTTATTAAAAATGTCACATTATGGCTAAATTCAACAACAAAATTAGTATTTTTAAAGATAGAAATTATTTATATATTTTTTTGGCATCAGCTATCATAGTCTAGAAAAGTTCATTCTATTAATCAAATAATGAATACATTTAATACAGATAATGATCAGTTTCTCACATGGGCATTTCTACATTAAAGCTCTGGCCTGATAGAATCACTTCTTCCCACAATTTATGGAAGAAAACTATAGAAATATTAGAGAGAATAGACTGGTGCTTACTTTTACAAGCCATGTATCAGTATAAATCAAATATTATGTAAATTTTGGCTAGACACCTTTGTAAATAATTGTTTCCTTTTTAATTTTTGTTAGATTGTTAGTCATTGTCAACTTCTTTCTTATTCTACTGTTCACTTTTGCTTAAGTAAGTTATGTATTGCCATTTCTATTTGCTGTTTAAAATATATTATTCTATTTGAAATACAAGAAAACATTTGAAAGAAAAAAAGAACATTTAAATTTTCTACTCAAAGATTTACAAACACAGTTAGGTATAGCAAAACATTGGTAGATTTAATGTAAACAAATGTGGCTGTTTCTTAGTTCAGCAAGGCAAACAGATGACATTTGAACTTTAAGTATAGAAATGAAAAAATGTTTAAAATATTTGTAGGGGTATATGTTTTGATTTTAAGATGTATCATTCACAATCCATGAATATTCAATCAAAGTACAGATATTTGTTGGGAAGAATGTTACCAAACATAAGACATGATTCCAAAGGACTTGTTGTCAGTTTAAATGAATTACTTCACTGCAAGGCTTATGTATAAATAAGTTTATACCAGAGTGGCCAGATTACAAAAGACTTGCTTTCAGAGCAAGTCCTTTGGAATCTGGCCCATTATGAAATGATTTAATTTATTATTAATGAAGCTTCAATAATTCAAGATGACAAAGTATCTTTACCAGCAAACTATAATAGACCAAACAAAACCTGTAAGAAATTTTACAAAGCTTTTACGAACATTGCATTATCTTATATATTATATTTAGCACAACCTAGTAGAATTAATTTTATTTAATTAATTTAGCCAAATTAATATTAATCCAGAAGAAAATGAAGTATGAGCGAATATTAAGAGCTGAAGGCTTAAAGTCATCTGGAAATCTACTACATGATGTTTGCTAAGGTAATAGGTGACTTCATTGCCCATTGTTGTCAAATTAATCTCACCTTCCTCATATGGTTTCCATGCAGGAAGACAACTAAATAATATCCAAATTTCTATTTATTATATATAATAGGTTCATAGGTGTATACTAGGCTAAAGACCACTGGGAACTTTATACGCCTAGCCATGCAACCCAAATATACCCCATGAGTTTATGTGCCTTAAAGGTTATTTTAAGGGGTTGATGTTAGCTGGGGCAAATTAACCTTTATAACACCATGATCACTGCACATCCATGATGGTACCCTGACATGAAGTATTAGTAATTTTTAGGAATGCAAAAAATGTCTAGTATATTCCATTCCCTTGATTTTTTTCTTTTTACAGTCTGAAGCAATTGTTTTCTCTGAATGTACATTGTGAATAATTTCTTTACTAATGTTGTTAAATCAATATTATTCCAGTATGTTTCTTGTAAATATAAGTCCCCAGCCACTATTATCCTTCCCTGCTGTGATTCATGCAAGAAATGTATGAATTTCTGTAGGTTATCAGCACTTGACTTTGGTGGTCTCTACACTGCAACAATTGTTAAATGTTCCTGTGTTGTCTTTATTGCCACAGTTACACAATCTATAGTATTGGCATTATCACTGAACATGTAATAATCACAGGTCTCAAAAATATCTTTAATCCTGATCATAACACCTCAACCTGATTTTTTTGTTAGAATGTCATTACAGTAAAATCATTTATACCTTGACAGAACTGTGTTCCAGTCATTGTTCTTTAACCATGTTTCACAAACAATTATATCAATTTTGTGAGGATGTAGCAAATTTTCCAATAAAAAACTTTATTATTAATGCACCTAGCATTAACAACAATCAGAAATGCAAGATATACTATCTGTGACCTGTGATATTTTTGACTTGGCAAAAATCCTCTTTTGTGTTTTTAAATATTGCAAAATATCTGCTGCAAAAATTCTCTTCCCCGATTTTGCCAAATGAACACCATCCTGTCTGAACATGTGTGTGGCCAAAATTAGGCTCAGATACTCTACACATTTCCATTTTTTAAAATGGGACATTTTTTTA
>NC_056743.1:1683892286-1684062300 GCF_019279795.1 Protopterus annectens
ACACAATTAGCCTGCATGTTTTTTTTTTTTGTTCATAGGTTCATAGATTAGTACTAAGCTAACTGCCCTGGTGGGCCATTTTCAGCCTAGCCAATTACCCCATGTGAAAATCAAACTCTGCACCTTATGCTTGTAAGGTAAACACCTTAACCATTATGCTCCCCCTCTTTGTTAGAACTTAACCATTATGCCAACCTCCCACCCCTAAGTATTTCAAAATGACATATTTTTTTCAGAAAATCCTTACTTACTTTCAAAAAAAGAATGCGGTCTTGGAGACCTACTCCTCACTCCAAAACATGGATCAAGTTCCTTATGCCACAGCACATAAACATTTTATAATGGCACTGAATATCAGTCTAAAACTTCAAAGTTTTGGAATTGCTTATTAACGTTTATGGGCCATGTCTGCATATAAATAACTTCACCTGTACATCAGGACATTTACTGCAGGAATTATGTGGTTGGAAATCCAAATGCTTGCTGTAATAGTTCTAACAAAGAGGGGGAGCTGTTCTTAAGTGGCAAACAACTGTGGCTGAAGCTGCTGGCTAACAAACACACCTGTGCACAGGGAAATTCTCCATGTATTTCAAGGAGTAAGACTGCATGACTGAGAAAGCTTTTCATGTTATGTATATTATACAGGTGGTGTTGTGTGTACATCTGTCTCTGGATGATCTCAGTTGCTATGCAGTGGACGTGATTGTCATCAAATTATGAAAGTAACATGTAATCTACTCAAATATTCATAGATTGTTAGTAGGCTAATGACCTGGGGGCCTTTCTAAACCTAGCCATGTTTTTCCAGAAGAATAATGATGTCCTGTATGCAAATAAGACATTGATGGCAAGGCATTTATAAGCTACCTCTGGCTGTTAGGGACATGGGTTCCAGGCCCAGTGTAAATTTACTATTCCCCATCCACTGGTCTAGGTTGCACTTTATAGTCTAAACAAAACTAATTATATCAATTTAAATAGACTGTTGCAGAATGTAATTACCTGCTGCTGGGGTATAATGTAACTCATACACTTGTGCCACTGGTGTAGTATTGGGCAGTGTATAAACTATTCCACCCTGCAGGATAATGTCATATTGAGAGGCAGTAACAGGTTTTATATTTTGCGAAGAGCTGCTGGATGGCACAGGCATGCAACAAAGCTGCTCATAAGTTTTAGGAATATGCCCTTATAATTCACTTTCTCACCACTGAAGGGAAAATTGGATAGGCTTAAAATAGCCTACAAGGGTAGCTAGCCTAGTCCTTGTCTATGGACCTACAAAATGTAGTCATCACACAAAAAAAAAACTAAGACTTGTGGAGCCAGAATAGCAAACTATATTATAATGTTCATCAATGTTTATCTCCTTACTTTGACAGTTCCTAAGCAGTTCCTAAATTTTAACACTACAAATCACATTCCATGTGAAAGATAGTTTGCATCCACTTGCAGTGCAATAACAGCGCAGTCGGAACATCAGTTGAATTGCATTTTCTTAATGAATTACTGCTACTGCTATGATAAAAGAGAAACAAATGAACATTGTGACCAACATGCAAGACTGACTGATTGATTGACTGTACCAAGTTGATTAACTTAAATGCAAATATCAACTGAGTTGTCAGCAATTCTCATAAATCAAAACAACAAAAGACACTGGAATTATGCTGCAGAAGGTTTTGCATGTACAGACAATTCTTATTTACAGGAGTGCAAGACAGCAAGGGCTGCAATTTTGCAAGGATATGACAAGTGCACAAAGTAAAAAAAATGCATACTGACTAATGTAGCACATCAGCTTGTTCTTTAGCTATTGCTGGAAGATCGGCAGTATGTGTTTGCACAGACAAGTAGAGCTTACTGTGTCTGTACTACAGTAGGTAACTAACTGGATAGAGTTAGTACGAAAAAGCAAGTTAGCACAGAAAACACATAAGATAAGTAAAAAAAGAACACCAGCAGTTTGTATGTGGGCATCAAGGGCAGGGAATTGATGTAGAAGTTGCTAACAATAATAAACAAATTTTGTGTGTAATATATCAGTCGCCTATTTAAATGAGTACATAAGTAAGGTACAAAGCACAAGAAAAATAAATTATCTAGGGAATTTATACATATATATAAATACAGTGTGTGTACATATATATATATATATATATATATATATATATATATATATATATATATATATATATATATATATATATAGATCCCCTTCAGCCTTCAGAGTATCTAAGTTGCACATCGAACCTCTGATCATTGAGGACCAGAGGATCAAAGTTCTGCAATATCGACCCCCCTCAAAAAAAAAAATAAAACATGAAAACTTCTTATTTCACGTTTTTGGAAGGGGACGAGCCCCTATGCACCCCCCCATCTGCTGCCACTTAAATATACCAACACTGAGATTACACTACAATGAAGAGAATGGTACCATACAGCATAGAATGGGAAATCTACCATTCTGTTCACTGTAATGCGATCTTGGAGGTGGTATATTTAAGTAGCAGGGGTGTGGGGGTACAGGGGGGGCTTGCCCCCTGCAAAAACTTACAAGAAAACTTTTTATCTTTTTTTAATTTATTCTGCTTTAATGTTCAATGCTGTAGAACATCAATCATCATTTTATCCTCAATGATGTATGGTTCAATGTTCTGCAACTTTGATCATTTGAAGTAGAGCTATATATATATATATATATATATATAAACAGACGCGCATGCACACACACGCACACACACACACACACACACACACACACACACACACACACACACACACACACACACACACACACACACCACACACACACATGCATGCACACACATACATATCCATAATAAACAGGGGTAGCTCACGGTACTAGAGGATAAGCTGAAGCCTCCCAAAAAGAAACTGCATTACCTGTTTCCTGTTTCTTTTATAAAATTTGCTTTTTTATTACTGAGACCACTAGAGGTGTTCTAAAAAGAAAAGAAATAAATTAGCTTACTCTGGTTAGGAATAGGGAAAACATACCTTATTATAGTTCTTTCTACCATCTGCAGAAGGCAAAAACTTTACAAAAATGGGGTTCATTGGACTGCAATATGATCCAGTGAGGAACTATTTCTATTGTGTTAGACTGCCTGCGGTGGCTGGCTACTACTGAGGTAGCCTGAGACTGAAAATAAAAAAAGTTAATGGATTGTGTAGAAAAGTCCATACCAGAGCAGTTTTTTTCCACCTTTTTCTTCACTACTAGTTCATCAGGTGACAGTTTCTTAGTATGTAACAAGCTAAGTATTTTAACTGAGTGAATTTGTGGGTGTATGGATGGTTGGATGCATGTATGTGGGGGAAGGGGGAGTATAGATGTAATGAACTGTCTCTGTTTTCACTCAAATATTTGAGTTGTGTAGTTGCAGTCATGCCAGTGGCTGTAAGAGATGATCATGTGTGTGTGCGTGTTTGTGTATGTGTATGAGTACACATATTTGGGGTTCCTATCAGCATTTCAAATGTTGAAAACGCTGAATTCAATTTAATCGAACTGAAATGTTTGAAATCTCAGAATAACTGACAGAACATTGATTTCTTTCCTAGGGAAAGAAATCGGTGGGCCGTCATCAGAGTTTGCTATTTCCTCCACTGTGGTGTGGTCTCGGAGTTGGTATATTTAAGTACGTGGGTGTGGGGGCGAAGCCCTCCACTTCTGTAATTGTTTAAAGTATTGAAAAAAAATTATTTTTTTGCACGGAACACTGATTTCTTTCCCTGGGAAAGAAATTGATGTTCCGTCTTTTTGCTCTTTTGAGATTTCAAACATTTCAGTTTGATTAAATTGTATTTGGAGTTTTCAGCATTTGATATGCTGATATAGACCCCGTATTTGCATGGTTCTGCAAAAAACTGAAATGCACATGACTATTATTTAAATATTTATTCATCCATTTGATCCTCATCAGATATGCTGAAATCAGTGAGGACTGTGTGTGTCCGTGTATCTTCTTGTGTGTGCGTGTGTGTGTGTGTGTGTGTGTGTGTGTGTGTGTGTGTGTGTGTTTGTGTGTATATATAGATTTATTTATTTATTTGTGTATTTATTTATTTATTCATATTTGTTTACTGAGAAAGCTTGACTGGAAAGTAAAACTCTTTTTCAGTGAAGGCCTGGGGAGGAAAGCTCCATTGTTACATATCCAAAGTCATTATATGGCAATGTGCAATACGTCTATTAAAACAAAAGAATTTCTAAAGTTATAATAGACTTCAACAGTAAGTTAACTGCACTATTTAATGCATACTCTTTAAAGTGAATGTTTTTTAAAAAGTTATATTAAATCAGTTTTGGAGGTAACAGTCTAGTAGATATACATTAAAGTGAATATTTTACACAAAATTAATAAGAGACAGTTTAGGGGGTTGCACTGTACTATATACTTACTTTAAAGTTAATTTTTACACAAAAACAGTATTTGAAGATGATTAGGCAGTCAAGTAATGAGGGGTTAATGATAACTGCATGCCCAGGTTGGGTTGATACATGTGTGAAAGTTTGAAGAGATAGAGATGAAGGGGGGGGGGGGCGAGTGCAGGAGAGATTTTTGTGCAGTGGAAAGGACAGCCTTGAATAAGTATAGAGAAAAATATTAGTTTGAGAGGATATAGAAATAAAGGTCTGTGAGTAAAGAGTTAGTGAGGAATATATAGCAGAAGATATGCAGGGGAAAGTATGTGGTGGCTAGAGAGATGTGGGTCTGGGATAAGAAGTAGATGAGCACCTTGAGAAAACCAGTGATTTATTAGGGAAACATTCTGATGATGGCTGGTTTAGAAGAAGTGAGTCTTCACAAGAGATGTGCTGTAGTTGATGGTAGCAGTATGCTTTTCTGTAGGGAGAGGTAGAAGGAGTGGGAGAAGTTAGTCAGATGGCTCATTTTCATGTGTCAAGAACGAATGACTGCATCCTGTTTGAAGGTCTGAGGTGCATTTAATTTGTAGAAGGAGGTTGGAGGGAGACACTGTTTTACCTCATGACAAGCATATAGTGAGTCCTCATGACAGTTGTGCAAGGGAGCCACATTTGTCAGACATTTTTCAGAAAAACAAATAATACAAGAAGGACTATACTAGTGCAGTAGACTGTTGAGAGGAGAAAAGGCCTGTGGATTATGAAATATTTTTTGTGCTAATTTTAATTTGTTAAGTTTGAGGAGATTGCAGAAGCTGAGCTTGTGTTGCTGTTTGAGAGTTACAGAGTGGTGTGCTCTAGTAGGATGGCTGGTGGCAAACTTTGCAATCTTTTTCGATTGTCCAGATTTTGTGAATTGTGTTGATTGTAGGTTGATAAAAATTGCAGAGTTGTATGTCAGGTGAGGGATTAGGTAGGCAGAAGCAGTGGCTTTTTGTGTTAGGTCAGACAATTTTTTTTTTTTTGTATTGATAGCGTACCTAGTTTTTGGTTGGTTTTATGGGTTGGTGAATATGCAGATTAAATTTTAGGAGTTCATCAACAATGACTCCTAATAGTTTAATATGGAGAACTAGTACAATTAATGTGCCTTTAGATGATTGAAGGGTAAGCGGGCTGAACAGTGTTCATACTGGTTTAGGTGAAAAGAATATAGGTTTTGTTTTTTTGGAGTTTAGGATTAGGTTAGATTCTGGATATCAGTATTTACATGGATATAAAGAAATGTTGGGTGACTTTCTAAAGTTCAGAGATAAGGAGAGCCCAACAAATGATAGTAAGGTAATCTGCTTACAGGATCTGAATCCAGCTAGTTAGTTCAGTAGACCGATTGTTGCTGAATATATTGAAGAGAAGAGGGCTGAGAATAGTTGTGGTGGAACAGTGACTGGGATGGGGAGGAATGTGGAAGACACTTATAACCATTTTAGACTCTGAATTCTATGGTGAAGTTGAGATTTAAACCAAATAATGGCATTTTCTGATAAATGGAATATATTTATAATGCCAAATGGCTTTATGAAGAACACAAAGGGCTGAACCAGACATTGCCAAAAGCTCAACTGACATTCTATGCAGGAGGAAGCCCCCCCCCCGCACTCCTTATGTGGGGGGGATGTGCCCCCATAAACTCTGATTATTATATACAGTATACCAACTCAGAGATTGCAATATGTGAAGAAAGGGGAAACACTAGTGCCTGCTGTCTGGCAATCTCATCAGCATTTTTATTTCCATCCCTTTGTATTTATTGTGATGCAGTCCGGCGTTCCAAGTGTTTGGTATTATGACTGTAAGCACTGATAAGCATATCTTGGAGACTCTTTGAAAGAAAAGAGAGTGTGTAACAGAATCAAAGGCTTTAGAGAGACTGAGGACTATAGAGGAGACCAGGAGATTTCTGTTCCTATGTATATTTAGAGTCTTGCAAAATGAGAGGAGACCTCTGGTAGTGCTGTGTGAGGACCAGAAGCAATGTTGGTATGGTGAGGGGACTTTGTGGTTGAAGAGGTAAGTGAATACATTTTTCTATGATTTCATTGAGAGGAGTAAAAGAATAGCTATGGGTCTGACATTAAATATATCAGACGATGTGCCACCTTTGTTTAGTGGGAAAAAGAACCTTGAGTAAAATCCAAATCCTCTCTAGTCTGGTGGGACTGGTTGGATGACTCTTTTTCTGAGCAGCTTTTCTATTTCTAAGGCTGCTACATCCCTCTGATTGGGTAGCACATCAGAGATTCATCTGACGGGTCTGGGAGTTAAATCAAATGGGATATGGTAGCCTCTGGATATTATTCTCTGCACCCAAACATCGGTAGTAATACGTTGCCAGGCTGGTAGGTGCAGAGAAAAATGACCCCTGACTGCTTCCAGAGGAGAGCAATCGGGCCGCTGTTCAGGAGCACTGGCAGGGTCGGCCGGAGAAAGAATCTTTAGTGCCCTGGTTATATGGACTCCCTCTGCCCCAAAAGCGGTGTCTTCCAGATGAGATGCCCCCTCTGCCCCAGGGGGATTGCTCACCATGAGTTTCAAGAAAAGATCCTTGGAACTTCTTGAACCACAATTTCCCTCCCCTCTGGTTCCTGGAGTAGGACCTCTGGGGGGTGGAAAAATGTATTCCCACAGCAGACAAGGTATTTCCATCCTTCTCACTTTGTGTTAGTGTGTCTTGTACTTTGGGACCAAAAAGTGCAGATTTGTTGACAGGCACATTGACGAAGGAAGATTTAAAGGGGTCTGTGAAATCACACAAATGCATCCAATCATGACATCTCATGACAATGCCTGATGCAGCCGCTCGAGCTGTCCCCTCGGTGGTGTGAGATATCAAATGCATCACAGAGTTCAAGATAGATTCTAGGGTAGCTAGCTGTGAGGCGGCAGTGTCATGCACCTCATTATGCAATACCCCCACTAAAGAGGTAGACATTTCAGAAATTAGGTCTCTTTGGAGGTGAGTGAAATGTGCCAGATAGTTTAGCAACTGAATGGCAAAGTTCGCTGAAGCATGGGTCCGCTACCTCAGTCTGTCCATGGCCTGAGACTCCCTGTTCGGAGGATGGACAGTAGAAGTATCCTCTGCCAGTTCCCTCTTGGTGGCCACCACCATGACCATGGAATCAGTCGTCAACTGCTTGGACCAGT
Source organism: Protopterus annectens (assembly GCF_019279795.1). Taxonomy (NCBI): domain Eukaryota; kingdom Metazoa; phylum Chordata; order Ceratodontiformes; family Protopteridae; genus Protopterus; species Protopterus annectens. Next base: position 1,683,899,893 of record NC_056743.1, read on the forward strand.
TGGGCTGGTCTTTGGGGGTGGATAAAATTTTGTCCGGCCTCTGGGGGACAGGTTCTACATTGCCCTGGGCCTTCCAGGTATGCTGCACAATCAGCTTTACATGCTCATCCGCAGGTGGGGTCACCCAGGAAGTAGATGACTGGGCACAAAGACCTGCAAGAACACCGATTCCTCCAAAGAAGGGTTAGAGGACTTCCAGTCTCCCCTCTGCTTGAGGATTTCGAGAATGTCTCCAAATGAGATGTCGTCTGGGGGAGACCATGAGGACCCTTCTCCCTCATTGCAATCAGTGTCCTCAGTGATAGATTCCTCAGGGGAATCAAGGTGCTTCTTCTTGTACCGTTTCTTCAGGGGTGGCTCCCCAGTGGGATCTTCTGAGGAGGACTTCAGAGAAAGAGTTCCCTTCAAAGAGAGGTCTTGCGGCTCCTGTGCCTGGAATCCTAAAATAGGGGGATGGGACAGCTGCATGCTAGAGGGGGGTTTTGGTGTTGATGCCATTGGCACTGACTGCCAGCCTGTGGAGACAAGGACCCTCTCCATCATCTGGAAAGCAGGCCCACCTGAGGAGGGATGGAAGCCTGGAACTAAGAAGGACAACCTCGGAAACAGGGTCACACCCCACTCTGAGGAGGCCGCCTCTAGGTGAGGAGCTCTGAGAGGACTGGAAGCTGTCGAAGCTCTGGACATAGGTTTGGATGGATATCCCCACTGTGTAATAGTGAATTCATATATTAAAAGTTGAAGGCTAGATAACTTTGAAGGGTTTGTGTAACTTAGTAGTTTAGTAACTGTGTGGTAGTTTGAAATGTTGGTAATATGGGGGAAGATAGTAAGGTATTAGTAGACGAGGAAAGTGGTATGATAAAGTTGTGGACTGACATCAGAGTAAGACTGGATGAGAATGGGGATAGCAGTAGTTGTAGATTAAGAGTGCAAGGGTAAAATACAGTAAGTGAAGTAACAGTTTGTGAACAGAGCAGGGATCAGAAGGAGTATTGTAAGAGCTGGGACTGTCATTTTATTTGGATTTGAAGTTGAGATGAAAGTGATATGAGTGGGGGTGTCAACTAAGCTGGTGAAGTGTCAAGTGTGGGGTTAAATCATACATTGGAGGGGAGCAGCTAATAAAATAGACAGAGGAGGAATGGTTAAATACTGGGTAGAGGTGGGGAGGAAGTGATGTCAAAGGAGGAGGAAAAGATGTAGTAGGAACTTTATTTAGTGGGGTTGTGAATGGTTAGTTGATAAAATGGGAAGTGACTATTTAAATTTAAATGTAGTATAAGTGAGGTTTGGTGAAATTTTGGGATAGAGTAGGGGAAAAGATGAAGTTGAGCAAAGCCAGGCTGAGTGGAGTGGGCCTAACCAGCAGGGGACCAATGACTTCCCATCAAAATAAGCTATCTGCTTTTACCTAGTATTTAGATAAATATGTTTAGTGGACAGCAGCAATAACAAGGACTAGGCCAATCAAGAGTGCAATAATGCATTGGTCCTGTTAATAATATTATACAGACATGCATTTTACCTCAGTGTAGAATGAGGTAGCTGAATGCAGATGGATTCATTTGGGTCAGGGAGTGGAAAGGTGATTTTAAAAATGCAGCCATTACCACTAAACTAGTTGGAGACCAACAAAGCTGATGGGATGGGCGCTCAGTGTAACTGAATGGAGTGTAGTTTCTCCCCTGTCAGATGGTTTTCCAACAAACGCAATCTATGTGGTAGAGTGGGTAGGACTAGAAAGAAAAGTGCTTGTTACACTGTCTGCTTGAGGTTAGCCATAGCATTTAAGTTTATGTTTTATGGAATGGGAAGCAGCATTTACACTAAGTTTGCTAATTCTGCCAGAAGGCTTCCACTCTAACAATTCACTCCCTTTGTCGGAAGACAGTCACTGCTTCAGTATTGTTTTTTGCAGGTTGGAAAAAAGTCTCAGCAGAAGTTTGTGGCTAAGGGAGTTGCTTTCACCAGAGAAGTACTATTTTGTTAAACTAGAATATGCTGAAGTGTTAACTTTGATTCAACTAAAACAGTCTAAAGATCTGTAAGGGGGTGGTGGTAAGGTACTCTCTAGCAGTTTCAATACTACAGAATGAATCTCTAATTCAGAAGTGATGGAAAAAGTGTCTGCAACTCTAATTTTACTTATTTATTTTATTTGTTTGCATTAGTGTATATATTTGTATAAATCTGTTTAAATAGATTTCTATAGTTTCATTTGATTCTTGATTAATGCCTTATATTAGTTTTAACTGAAGCAATCTTCCTTTTCCTGATTTCAGAAACCTGAGTGAAATTCAGCTGTGAAAGTTCCTTTAGCAATACGATTTTCATAACACTTGCAACAGGAAATCTGCAGGGCAAATATATGCTCAGTAGACTGGAAGAGAGATAAATTCCAGTAAATGCAGATGGGGTAAAATAAATTATTGTGGACATTTGTTATAACTTAAATGTTATTACAATTTCATATCTAAGGTGTACACAGTCTATGAATTTGGCTTTAATTGCTTGATATGGGTGCTGTTAAAGAATAGAAGTGACTGACCCTGTGGTTATTTAATCAAACTTAGTAGTCATTATTCCAATTGACATGCACAGCCATTAATTTACTGTAACTGATGAATTTGTGGGGTGTCTATGATTAAAATAACTGTGTGTGGGGATTGCAATGTATCTAAAAGTAAAGAGATGGCCTTATGTTTTCCATTACAAACATCAGCATTGTATACAATAGGCAATTGTTTGTGCTGGTCTAGGCAGAATGTGTATGACAGCAACTTATCATTGCATTGCTATCTTCTGTGTTTGGCTTTTTAGCTGTGATCCCTTCTGTGTTGTGTCTATTTACTCCTTTTCCTATTTTTAGGTTTATCCAGCTGCTGTAGCCCCCCTCAGCAGCTGGATAATGTATATAGAATCATAGGTGTTTCCTAGACTAACAACAACAAGGGCCTTTATAAGCTTAGCAATGCATCCCAAATCTCTGACCTGCTCTGATACCCTTGATTAGTGTAAGCAGGAGTATGGGAGATAAAACATTTACAAGCAGGGGCCTGGGAGATAAAATATTTATAGGTTGCCTGTGTGCATTAGAGACATAGGTGCCAAACCAGGGATGTATTTCTTGTTCCCCATCAAATTGTTCAAGTTGCACTTGAATTGGGTTAAGGAGGAACTCTGTTTCACATGGATGGGGAGCCTGTTCCATGGACGGGGTAGTCTCTGGGATATGTATCTATCTCTCCAGCATGTCCTGTTTATATCACATGCAATGTTTAAGTCTTTAGAATGGGTAATTCTGGTACTGTTTGTTTTGTGGATATGCGGAAGGTCCATCAGAGTGGGGTCTGACAATTTCCTGTATGCCAGGGATAGATCTCCCTTCAAAAGCCTGTAGGAGACAGAATACAGGGATAGGGCCTTGAAGAAGTCTGGATAGGACATTTTACTTAAACCCTGTATTCTTTTAGTGAGAAACCTCTGTGGACGGTCCAATTGTTGGATATGCCTGGCTAGGTACATACCAAAGGAGGGCATTGTACTCAATGATAGGTCTGATGAATGCTGAATACAGTGGGACAGTGACTTCCTTGGACTTAGATCTGTAGGCATTAGTGATTTTACTTTCATCCCAATTTTATCATCAGGGGAGGTCACAGAAGGTAACTAATTTTTGAGGAGTATGCAGGTCTAACTAATTTTTGAGGAGTAGGCAGGCTCTTTTCTCATACAGGATTTAAATACTTTACAAGTGTTTGTTACCTTAGTTTATTGGGAACTGCTATTTTGTTAGCTTTGAACATTAATCTCTAGACACAACTTATTTTTTCTAGAAACCAAAACTTTCTTTTCTCATGATTTTAAATAATGCTGTAACTGAATAAAAATGTTGTATAAAAGCTAAGATATACCTCAAATAATATAGAATACTACAACTTCTGGAGACCTATCAGCCCCCAGGTGCCCAGCTTAACTGAATCATTTCCTCTGCACTTACAACAATGGAGTCTTGGCCAATGAGGGTGCATGAAAAAGTTAACAAAAACTTAAATATTGAGCCAAGGTGTGAAAAATAAAACAATCAAGAAGTAATATATTTGGATGAAGTCTGGCCAATGGAGGCAAGGGAAGGGACCCTGGGGAGGTGTAGTAGGGACCAGTGTGCAATGAGAAGGCATGCATACTCTATGGCTGTAGTTTACTTAAGGCTAGTCATGTTTATTGCAGACCTCTACATCTAATAAATATTATATATATATATATATATATATATATATATATATATATATATATAGTTCATAAATTGTCTATAAGGAGTGGGTACTGAAGAAGTTTGTGGATAAAAGTGACTAGCACTCTTTCTTGTTTTGATCAGAGGTTATAGTCATTGACTTATTGTAATAGAACCCTATACCATTCCAACTAGTACACCCCCTTCACCTGCTTACTGCATCCCCTCTTGCTTTGAAAATTACCAGCAGCCACTGCAAATAAGGCATACATAAGTAAAATAGTCTTAGGATGAACAGATATAACCTCAACTTACTCAAATTAGAACAATAAAAGTTGTATATGGGATTGTCTTAGTAAAAATGGATCTAGATTTAATTTACTCAAGTTAGAAGCTGAGCAGTAAAATGTAGCTGTTAGGTTAACTAACTAGAGTTGTAGGATACCTATATAATAGTCTAGTTCACATATTTTAGTGAGGCCACACAATGTGGGATAGGAATCATTAGCCTGGATAATTTAACCATTGCCTCTGTCTTGCTTACAATCGTATTCTTCAGGAAGATGATGCTGGAAATCGGCACTGAATAAATGGGAGGTAGATAAACTTGCTAAGCTGGGCATTAATCCCTACGTCACTTGATGGGTTGCAAACTGGCTTACTGACAGAACCACACTGTAAAAGTAGCTGACTCCAAATCCAGCTCCACACAAGTGGCAAGTGGAGTACCTCAGGGTTCAGTCCTGGGACCACTCTTATTTGGCATCTACTTCTCTGAAGTACAGGCCAATACTAAGGGACTCTGGCTAACAACGTTCACAGATGACTACAAACTGGGAGCCATTAAATCTCCAAATGATGTGGATACTCTACAAATGGGCCTTACAGAAACAGATGCTTGGTGCCAGAGCCATGGGCTCAAGCTCAATGCCAAGAAATGTATAGTTATCCCTTTTGGGAAAAAATATGTATCCGAGAATTACCACATAGGTGGTGCTACACTAAACACCGAAAGTATGATAAGAGACTTGGGGGCACAGGTGGACAGTGGTCTCACGTTTGATAACAACATCGCCACAACAGTCAGGAAATCCTTCTATGTGGCACACCTCATCACTAAAGGATTTTCATCCAGAAAAAAGGAGGTCATTGTCCCACTATACTCATCCCTCATTAGACCCATTATAGAATACAATGCCCCGTTTGGTATGTACCTCTCAAGACACTTGCAACAACTGGAAAGGCCGCAGAAATACCTCACTAAAAAAATCACAAAAAGCAGATGCCCTATGCTGACCTCCTTAAAAGACTCCAGCTATACTCTGTCCCATATCTTCTATTCAGAGGTGATCTCTGCTTAACATACAAGGCCATGTCAAACCCAGAGCTGTTGGACATGCTACACTTAAAGAAATCCCAATCCCTCAGAGCCACATGCTCCAGGGTTCTAAATCTTGTCATCACAATAAACAAAACATGCTGGAGGGATAGGGTTCTGACCCAGAGATTCCCCAGACTCTGGAATAGACAGCCCATACATGTCAAGCAGAGCGCCTCTTTGGCCCTCTTCAATAGGAACCTTGACGATTGGATGTGAGAAAGGAAATTCACCCTGGGGATCACGTGAGTCACCCTGCTAGACAGGGGTCCAGGAAGTAAATAGTGTGGAAAGAAATAGCCAGGGAATTGCTATGGCTAGTCTTGTATAGGCCCTAGGGCCGATATCCTAGTACCAACCTATCAACCTATGATCCCATTCCTCACTAAAGATGAGAAGATTGTTCTCATGGGTTTACTTTGCGCGATTGTGGGGAAGGTTTTCTCTTCCTGAGGTTGAAATGTCAGTGGGCAGATGAATGATTTTGATTTATTTTTCTTGGCTAAGAATAGGGAATAATCCCTATGGTGCAGTAGTGCAGTTTAAAAATGAAAATAGATTGGGGTATACTCAATCTGTTGTAGGAAACTATCAGACGTAGTCAACAGATGTGCAGCCATGTTCTCCATAGCTGAAGAGACAACTAAATATACAGACTTTGTTTACTGCACTTTGGAGGATAGCACTATTGTAAGCTGATGTTAAGGACATTACTGGAAGTGTGTATTCTATTGTAGACATGAATAGGTGGATATCTGTAGCTTTTTTGTCTTTTTGCTTGAGCAAATTGGAGGCTTTACTAAGCTACCCAAGTAGCTTGAGAATTTTATTGATGGTATGATCAGCATGACATTTACATATACGAATTTAAAAGCAGCCCAGATATACATAGATATTTCTGCTCAAAGGTCTGGAGAACTGGCCAGCTGACAAAGTTACACACATAAACTTATATGAGACTTTTTAGTGGTTGCTGAGCATAGAAAAGCATGATTGCTGTCTTACTGTATTAACTGAGCATTTATTTTTGTAAGACCAGTAACAGAGTAGGTTAATTTCAGTCTGGAGTTCTATTTGTTTAAATCATAGATTGCAACCAGTCCTGCAATTATCATGTCATCAGTATAAAGCATATTTTCTATACAGGTAAGGTCTACAGGGAAGTACATGTCAAAAGCTTGAGAGTCATAAACATCAACTGACATAAGGTCCAAAATGCAAATGTCAATGCACAGGAGTAAATGGGAACCTACAGTTTGTGACTGCAGTACAGCGGGAATAATAGAATTTACCCTTTCACCACTGTAGTGCGATCACAAAGTTAGTATACATATGCAAATATCTCTCATATAGATAGATAGATAGATAGAGAGAGCGAGAGAGGATATAAAAAGTGTACACACCCCTGTTAAAATGCCAGGTTTTTTGTGATATAAAAAAGATGAGATCACAATAAATCATTTCAAAACTTTTCCCACCTTTCATGTGACCTATAGTCTGAACAATTAAATTGAAAAACAAACAAATCTTTCATCTAACTGACCAAAACATATGTAATAAAACCCCTGCCTGCACATCTAGGTTGAATCAAAACAATCCTGTCATTCTAACTATAACTGAAAAGTGGTTAAAACTCATTATAGCATCCTCTGAAGAGATTTTGCCCCATAGTTACAGTTTACTACACCTTGACTGCACAAATAAAAAATTGGGGTAACAATGTATTACTCTACGAAAATAATCTCCAGCTTTCTATACCATAAATCATTTAAATTTTTCTCAAAAGCAGAAATCTCGATCTCTCTCCTAAGCATTAACAGTGACAAGTCGAGTTGCATAATATCCCACTATATCCCACTCTCTACTGGCTCATACTGTAGCATATTGAAATAAATTATTTCCTGGTTATTTTCCAATATAACACTAACAAATTTAGTGATGGAAACATCGGATAGTCTTCTATATCACTCCCAAATCAACCTACCAGCATAGACCTTTTCAGCTTCACTCAATCATTCAACTCCATTGCAAGACACAATAAATCCACAAGCTCATCATCCATACTATCCATACTAGACTGGATCCTAACTAATAACCCAAACAACATCAGTAATGCAATAATACAATATGCCCTAGGTGGCCACCATCCAATAGTTGCTCTTCACTTCCTACCCAAACACAGTAAGTCAGTAGTATGCACGTCTGACAGAAATCATTCAAACTTCAGCATGGCTTTATTCCTTGAATACCTCTAGGATTACAAATGAAGGACACTAAAGTTCCTACGTCTAGATGAATCAGTTGACCAATTTAGCAATACTTTATTTTAAACATTTTAAATTCTCATGGCCCATCAGGCACAAAAGAATCAAATCTACCTCTGTCCCCCTGGCTCACTATACTTACCAAACAAGTCATGTACCTACAGGATAAAGTATTGAACACTTAGTAAAGGATAAGACCACAACCAACTACCAGCATTACCATCACCTTTATAATAAAGCCAAAGCCCAAATAAATTCAGACAAAAATATATTTCTTGCCCCAACATAACTGCCACATCAAACCCCCCAGTCTTCTCTGGTCTACCATTTCTAAACGTTTAAGCCCTGGCAAACCCTCACAAGCTCACCCTCTACCTACTGAATTTGACTTCAGTGTAACTTGTCCCTTCAACACATACTTTATCAGTACTGCTACCTCTTGCTCAAACTCTAACCACAGTACAGACCCAGCTACCACTGCCACATGCCATGCTGAAAAAACAGCTCTCGCTAAAAACCATCTAGCAGTATTTCAAGAAAATAAAAGTCACTACCACAGCCTCAAATAACCTCCCCACAGAATACTTAAAGTAGCAGTTGAAAGCTTTGCTTATTATGCCTCTATCTTAATTAACAGATCAATCCAGGAACAATACCCCTCCATTTGGAAAAAAAATTCCATCTGATGTTGTAAATCTTTATTCATTCCTTACTAATAGGACTTAGATTCCATCCTCTGAACTGACATGGCTGTTTCCAAGCTCATGCCAGTCAAAAACTCTCAGCTAAGACTTATCCATAATTCCCCTGTCATAGTCTCTCCAGATCTCGTTTGCCGAGTTCCTCGTCAGATGTGCCTAGCCTCTCTCTCTCAAGCTAAGTGGAAATTTTCTGTATTTTGTATAGTTTTTCTATCAAAACTTTGCCTTTTTTAGTCAGTCTCACTAATTTATCCTCTCACGTATAACCTACTTCTATTTCCTACCCTCTACCTTTGGTAGTTACCCTTTTACCATTGATGGTACTGCCCCTCTCGCCTACCTTTGGTAGGCCCTCCCTTTACCACTTGTGGTATTTCTAGATGCCATCATTGTTACTCTCTCCTTTCCCTCTTTATCTTCTCAAAAAAAAAAAAAAAAAAAAAACAGATCCCTTTTCTTTTTCACTTGTTGTTTCTTTCTTGGTATCAGTAAGGAATGAACATTATGTCAGAAAAAGATAAGTTGGGGTTTAAGCAGTGTGACAAGTGTGGGCAAAAGATACCCAACTCAGATGGTCATGCACAAAGTGTTTATTGTTTGGGCATGGACCATATGAATGCTTCTTGTGACATCTGCTCTAGTTTTAGTAATTGCACTCTAGCAGAATACAAAAACAAGCTAAACTTGAAAGGGCTAGTCAAAATGCCTTTTTTGGAGGATGTCTCTCTAGGTCGGAGGTCTCACCACCTCCTAAAATCAAGAAATACAAGGTGAAACGGTGTCACTAGATTCCTACATCCCCGACTGTTATGGAACCGAGTCGGCACTGAGCTTCTCCGGTGCCCTCAGCACAGACTACTTCAGCACCAGGCCCTGTGTCTTCTCACTCTGTGCCATTTCTGATGTTGACTCCTATTTTGGTTTCGGCTTTGGCACCATCATCTTCAGTGCTGCCCTTGGTCCTGACACTGGCTTTGATGATCAAACCCACTTTGGCACCATCCCTGGCCACGGTGCTGATAGCTCATTTGGATCCACAAACTATTACCTCAGTTCCTAAAGTTGAAGATGTCCCAAGAACTAGATACTCTCCAACTTATAACCCTTTTTCGGGCACCAGTTTAGCCCCTTTCTTGAGAGACCAGACTCTCCTTCAGCAGCCTCCTATAGTTCCACCAGGAGCCTTTCTGAACAAGATGTAGTGCGGCTTGTGGATAGGCAGTTAGGGGGTTACCCACCCCATCTAGATCTTAATTTCCCTTTGGCATGGAACCCTTCACAGCACACTCACCTGTTTATCCTCCTCCAGTCTCTACCAAGGCTCTGGAGACCTTGGTACCGATGACCACCCTGATGCATACTGTCTCAGCTCCGACTTTGGAGTTTCCCTGTTGGAACTGACCTCCCTTTCTGCATTGGAGCCGGTACACTCTCGGAGCAGTGTTTGGGCTGTCGGCACCATGGTACCTAGTCCGGCAACAATTTTTTCGCTGATGCTGTCTATGTCCACAGCTCTGACAGCTTCCAGTCCTCTCGGAGCTCCTCACCTAGAGGTGGGCTCCTCAGGGTGGGATATGACCCCGGTTCCAAGGTTGTCCTTCTTGGTTCCAGGCTCCCATCCCTCCTCGAGTGGGCATGCTTTCCAGGTGATGGAGAGGGTCCTTGCCTCAACAGGCTCACAGTCAGCACCAATGGCATCGACACCAGAACCTACCTCTAGCATGCAGCTGTCCCAACCCCCTACTTTAGGATCCCATGCACAGGAGCTGCAAGACCTCCCTTTGAAGGGAACTCTTTCTCTGGAGTTCTCCTCAGAAGATCCCACTAGAGAGCCACCCCAGAAGAAACGGTGCAAGAGGAAGCACATTGATTCTCCTGAGGAATCTATCACTGAGGACACTGATTGCGATGAGGGAAAAGTGTCCTCATGGTTTACCCCAGATGACATCTCATTTGGAGACATTCTCGAAATCATCAAGCAGAGGGGAGACTGAAAGTCCTCTAAACCTTCTTCGGAGGAATCAGTGTTCTTGCAGGCCTTCCGTGCCCAGCCATCTACTTCCTGAGTGATCCCACCTGTGGATGAGCTTGTAAAGCTGATGGTGCAGCATGCCTAGAAGGCCCCAGACAATGTAGAACCTGTCCCCCAGAGGCCAGACAAAATGTTATTCACCCTCAAAGACCATCCCAACTGGTCCAAGCAGTTGACAGTTGATTCCATGGTCGTGGTGGTGGCCACCAAGAGGGAACTGGCAGAGGATAGTTCCACTGTCTATCCTCTGAACAGGGAGTCTCGGGCCATGGACAGACTAAGGATGCAGACCTATGCTTCAGCGACCTTTGCCATTCAGTCGATGAACTATCTGGCACATTTCACTCACCTCCAAAGAGACCTAACTTCTGAAATGTCTTCCTCTTTGGCAGGGGTACTGCCTGATGAGGTGCACAACACTGTCGCCTCACAGCTAGCTACCCTAGAATCTATCTCAAACTCCTCGATGCAATTGAGATCTCACACCACTGAGGGGGCAGCTCGAGCCATCATGCTTGGATGCATTTGTGTGATTTTGCAGACCCCCTTAAATCTTCCTTCGTCAATGTGCCTGTCGACGAACCTGCATATTTTGGTCCCAAAGTATGAGACACACTAGCACAAAGTGAGAAGGATGGAAATACCTTGTCTGCTGTGGGCATATGTTTTTCTTCCCCCAGAGGTCCTACTCCAGGAACCAGAGGGGAGGGAAATTGTGGTTCAAGAAGTCCCAAGGATCTTTATCTGACACTCGTGGTGAGTAATCCCACCGCGGCCGAGAGGGCATTTCATCTGGAAGACGCCCCTTTCAGGACAGAGGGGGTCCGTGTAACCAGGGAGCTAGAGATTCCTTCTCCAGCTGACCCTACCAGTGCTCCTGAGCAGCGGCCTGATTGCTCTCCTCTGGAAGCAGTCGGGGGTCATTTTTCTATGCACCTACCAGACTGGCAACTTATCACTGCCGATGTTTGGGTGCAGAGAATAATATCCAGTGGCTACAATATCCCATTTGCTTTAACTTCCAGACCCATCAAATGAATCTCTGATGTGCCACCCAATCAGAGGGACGTAGCTGCCTTAGAAATAGAAAAGCTACTAAGAAAAAGAGTCATCCAACCAGTCCCACCAGACCAGAGAGGATCCGGATTTTACTTGAGGTTCTTTTTAATACCAAAAAAAGACAGGGGACTGGAGACCAATCCTGGATCTCAGCCTATTGAACAAATTTGTGAAACCTCAAAAATTCTGGATGGTCACTGTACAGTCCATTCTCCCTTTTCTAAAGAAGGACATCTGGATGTGCTCCATAGATCTCTAGGATGCGTATTACCACATAAAGATGGAAGTGCGAACCATGGCTTTTGCTCTAGCAGGCTACTGAGTAAATGTCAGGAAAATTCTACTAGGACAGCTGAACTTTGTGGTTAATCACAGTCTCTTTAGTTGATGGCAAGTGTGTACCCAATCAGGCACAAAATAATCAAATCTACCTCTGAACTTGTTCATGGGAGAGTTGGGGGGTGTAGATGCTGGTATCTGATATGAAAATATGGGAAGGTGGGGATTAAGTTAGAGTAAATTTGATGACCAGACGATTGTCTATGTCCTCTTGGTCTGAGAATATAATAGAATTTGATATTAGCTCTGCACAGTGCCCAGCATTGTTTCTGAGATTTCTAACATAGTTACATATGTCTCTGTAGAGAGTTTTTGTCTTGGTTGTTATTTACAGCTCATATCTGACTTTGGTTGAGTTAATTATAATTCAGAGTTCCTTGGCTAGTTTCACAATCGCATTTCTGACTTCTTGAGAATAAGATTTATTTCTGAGTGCAATGAGTATTTTTCTTTTATTACACAGCCTGTCTACATTAGTGTTCTGCCATAGTGATTTACTTCAGAATTTGGTGTTTCACTTTTTTTTTCAGAGAGGGATAGATGCAACTATTTACATATGCATATCATTTGGCAGTAAAAGAGTCTGCATAAACAGCTGGGTTGTCAAGGCAGAGGAACCATTTGAATTTAACCTGATCATCACCAAGATTTACTAAGTTAGCCTTTGGATAGTCACTGAATACTGAGCTATTAGTGGATGCTTTAAGCTTTATAGAAAAATCTATAAACAAAAAATGAACGAAAACGTGTAAAAAGCCAAATAATCCAAGTAAAACACCAGTCCAGGAAGCGAAGCAATGAGTAGGAAGGCTTTAATCCATAGGAACTACACAGTCAAAAAACATTAACGCCAACAAAATGGTACACAGCCATTTTTGTTCCAGAATAAAGGTTAGTGGGAAGGCTTTAATCCACAGCAAATACACAGTCAAAAAATATTAATGCCAACAAAATGGTACACAGCTGTTTTCGTCCAAGAATAAAGGTTTATTATCGCAACCAGATTTTCGCGGTTGCGGTAATACATTTGTTTGCCTAAAAACGGATAGTGGGAGTTATGTTAAGGTGAAATTTAAGGTTTTCAGTGGGTATGACTTAGTTTGTCCTTAAATTTGGTAAGGTAAATCAACGTGGAGATGTGAATCTTGGACTGCGTACTGTAAAGTTGGTTACACTGACGTTGTGCTGCATGAAATGAAAGTCAGACACCTGTGAAAATGTTTGGTTGAACTTCTGCTGTCCTGCAACATGAATTACTTATAAGTTGTACAATACTTTCTTCAGAGAATAAGGCACGGAGACCTGCAAATCTTTTTCTTTTTGGTAAATTGTTGGATTTATTGTTTACAAACTGTTGAATAGAACTGAAGTTAAAGAGAATAAGTAAGGGAACATGTATGTGCACACTTTATAAAAGTACTTGTACAACGGAGGCTGTTTTGTTAAGTGGTAGGCCGATAATTTTTTGGAGTCGTTGCCAATAATGGTTTATTTTTTGTATTCAGATGGTTTTATCCTTGTGGATACTACTTACTGTTGTACTGTTTAAGGGATGTTTTACTGCAGCATACTTGTGGATTGCTCAGTCGCTGGTTTACTGTTTGGAATATGCCTAACACAAAACTAGACTTGGAATGTGGTATGAGTGACTTGATTTTGGCAACGGCATACCTTCAAAGAAATACTCATTTTTCAAATATTACACTGTTATTCCTACCTAAACAACGTTTTTGTTTTAAAGATAACATTCCCTGTGTGATTCTGCATACATTTCTGGTTTAAATTACCCATGGGAAAGAAAGCGGTATTATCGCAAAAATCTGGTTGCGATAATACGTAAGTTTTGTTTTGTGTCTTTTGGCTTTTCCCGGTTAGGGGTCGCCACAGCGGAACTCCGGTCCGCTAATGATTGGCAGTAGATTTTTACATACTGGCTTGCCGGGTCTAACTCACAACCTTCAACGAAAGATTTGCGCATTCACGCATGTCACCACACAGAAGACACTCTAACTGAGAATCGAACGGGCAATGTCTAACTGTGAGGTGACAACGCTACCGCAGCACCACCACTGCAGTTTGCGATAATACGTAAGTACCATTTTTTATTTTTTTTATTTATTTTTTTTTTTATTTATTTTTCACTTTATTGATCAGATTAATCCCACCAGGCTATTGAGCTCTATTTAGGGGAGAAGCAAAGTGGTATTTATACTACTAGGGGACATTTGGCAAAGACATCAGGAAACTTTCCCTACTCTTTGGAGCTGCTAGATGGTGCCAGATGCCTCATAAAACAGCAAGGAAGAGGCCTACGGGAAGCAGCAGTATGGAAGAGGAGAGAAAAAGCTATGGAGAGTTTGGAAGTGGAAAGCGAGAATATGGTGAAAAAAAATTTTGATATGGAGCTTCAGAATGTAAACAAAGATTCCTGTGTGGAAGATGTTACAAATGAGCAGTGATTAGCTGTCTTCATGGACGAAGAAGTAAGTGAGTCTGTGGAAGTGTTGCAAATAACAGAACTGGTGTCACCGGGGCTTGCAGTCTATGTTCTGATATAAATATTCAAGCAGGATGATCCAGTGACAGTTCTGCTCTTTCATGGAGTGAAATGGCTGATAACTTTTTCAGAAGTTTGGAGGATGTGGAAAATGAACCAGGTGAAGTTGCAGCACAGAATGCAGCATTAAAAACTGGTCCAGCAGTGACAGAAAGTAAAAGAGGAAAGAACCAACAAACTGGGAAGGGATCTGGTTTAGTGTCTGCAGATAATGGAGTTACTAAAATATATGCAGCAGTGACAGCAGGAAAAAAAAGAGAGCAGCAATAACCTGTAAGTAAAACTATTTTTAAAAAGAAGAAAAGACCAACTGTGAGGATGAGAACAAAACATGACACTAATAGACAGATATTATGTATGGCACAATTTGATAACTGTTCTAGATTTTAAGGCTCCAGAAATGTGGGCTTTTGTACATCTACGGACAGAAACTTGTTGTGACTTAGCATTTGAAACTGATGAACTGATGATAAATATCTGGAACTGTGTAAAAAAAGGACATTTATCCATGGAACTATTATTTTTTCTGGTAGTGACTTAAATCTTTAAAAAAATGTTACTTTGCAGTTTAGAACTGATGAACCAGAAGATGATGATGCTGAAAAATGCATGCTTGCAGGGTGTGCATAACTACTTATAAATTGTGAAAGTTAGAGATGAGAGAAACTTATGGAATGGAGGGTGGAGCTTGGAAATTGTTTTAATAACACGATGAAACACTTGTCAAGTGTTATTTTTGTGGCTGTGCATAGAAGGACATTAAGCTATGCTAGCCAGCCTAAATCATGTTTCTTGTGGGGGGATTTTTCTTATTTGATTAATGATTTTGACCAGGTACAATGTAACCAGTAAGGAGAGAAAGGATATACTGCAAGAAGGTTGTATAAATGCAGGTTGTATAAATGAAAAAGGACACTTTTGGATGTATTGTCAAGAGTAAACAAATAATGAAAAAGAAGGGGAAAGGGAAGAAAACATACATGAGGAAGGACAGCAAAAGGCTGGCAGAGAAAGTGAAGTGGGAGAAGAAACTGTAGAAGAAGAAAACATATGGAGCGGGAAATGAAGAGAGAGAGTGCATGCAGGAAAAAAGGTTGGGAAAAGGGATTGATACTAATATTTTTTTGAAGTTCTAACCAGTGAAACATCTGATTCTGAGGATCAACGATTATTTGTATACAAACGCAGGAAATATATTCATTTGGGGAAAGAGTAAAAAATAAAAAAAACAAAAATTTAAAAATGTTTCCCCTAAACTTAAAAAATAAGGAAGAGCAAAAATGTTACTGCAGGATTCAAGAAACTCCATGTAGGGTTCATATACAGCCTACATGGAGTGTTTCTCTGTACACAAAGTTGTGCCTGTGGTAGTGCAGTGCAATGCATATTAATGAAGGACAGCATGCTTAAACAAGGCTTTGTGACAAGCAACAGTGTTTTTTTGGCCACAAAACCTCTTTGGGAATGTGGGTAGCATTTCCGTGTAAGGTTGCTGTCTGCAACGCAGCAATCATACCTTTCAAGCTCGTACAGCAAGAGATCTTAACAAAACTATAAATCTTCTTCTTTTCCCAGTTAGGGGTTGCCACAGCAGATCATCTGTCTGTTCATGATTGGCAGTGGAGTTTTATGATGTCGAGTTGCCAGCCTGGCACCCAACGTTCCACAGAAGGCACACACTCACACCTAGGGCCAATTTAGAATGGCCAATCCACCTACTGCATGTCTTTGGAATGTGGGAGGAAACTGGAGCAAACCCACACAACCACAGGGAGGACATGCAGACTCCACACAGAAGGCACCCCAGCCAAGAATCGAACCAAAGAGCCTCTTGCTGTGAGGCAGCAATGCTAACCGCTGCACCACCATAGCCACCCCTTAACAAAACTATAAATAATGGGTGAAAAAAGGCCCAAAAA
The DNA here is from genome assembly GCF_019279795.1 of Protopterus annectens. Lineage (NCBI taxonomy): Eukaryota > Metazoa > Chordata > Ceratodontiformes > Protopteridae > Protopterus > Protopterus annectens. Next base: position 1,683,916,379 of record NC_056743.1, read on the forward strand.
TAGGGGCACTTTTTAAATACTGCTTTTATAAACTTAAAAAGTTGATAGAATAAGAGGTTTTGCAGTAGCATGATTATTCTGAAGGGCATGAAATCTGAATCTCGAATGTCTGTCATTATTTTCTGAATTCAATCCTCAATGATTTGCCAGTGATTTGCCAAAAACCCATAATTTTATGGAAAATAGACTAAAAATATGAAGTAAAAATCTGGACATTCTGTGCAGATTTGTACAGCTGAGAGGTATGGCTACAATTTATTTCCTTTGTTCAAAATTTGGCAAGGTTCCAAAGACATTTAAATTGACAAAAATCATACAAGGGACCCTGCCATAGATATGTTATTCTTCATTTATTAATTTCATATATTTTTGTTGTTTTTTCATTTCACTCTCTTTTTTATTTTTATTTTTCATGTTTGCATAATGCTTAGCTCATTTGCACATTCTGAATTACTATATATTTTTTGTTTTTCATGTTTCCACTATGCTTAGCTCATTTGCATGACTGTACCACCCATCTACCAGATATGACCCAGACAGCCAAAAATAGAAACTGGATGCATTCAGTTAATACCATTGGACATTGCACAAACCTGGTAAGTGAGGCTGTGCTGCATTAAGACTGTCAGGTTAACAATGAATACTAATATAGGAGATCTCCTATAACTACTCCTGTGGCAATAGGTGGTAAGTGCAGGTCTGCAGTGCAAATGGTTCTGGCTTCTAATACGGGATGGGCAAACGTTTCCTTCACTGTGTTGACATAACAAATTATACAAATGAAATGCAACATAGGCAAGTGTTTTCTCAACCTTCTTGTGGCAAAAGCTGTAAGTTTAGGACTTCTATACACATGGTCCTGGGTTTAGTCCATCCACCTTTAATGTTGTTCCATGTCACATCATATTTACTCTCACTCATAACATCTGACATATTGTAACTAATATTAATATTTATGTGTATGAGGGCTGAAACACTAATATTGTATCAGTTATTTACCTATTCATTTATGTGGGTATTGTGCATATATTATCAAAATTATGACTGTTGGTATAATGTGTACTATGTTCATGCAAGTATATTTCTGCAATCTCATTTGAATAAAAGAGTTACACAAGTGGTTGTATATGAAATATCCTTGGAATATTTTTGTGTTCTTTTCTTTTTTATTGCCCACTTACCATCGCACAGACACACCCTGGCTTACTGTGTTTTCGAGATGGAAACCAGTGCACAACTTTTCAAATGTAGCAAAAAACAGAGAGTGCACAGTCTCATTAAGCACAATACATGCAATTGGGAAGAAAACATGATATTTAAAGTGGCATTGTTGGAGAGAGTGTGTGCTTCCAAAAACAATGTTGGGGTGTTCAGGAGTCCAAATTCTTTGTTGAGTTCCTAGTTAAGGAGCATGGCCCATGCCTTTTGCAGAGGGACTACACAGGTTCTTAGTATAAGTCTGAAGCCTGGACTAGTTTGGCTAGGGCTTTGACCAGTACGACAGGTATCCCATGCACTGGTGAGCAGTGTCATCATTACGATGATCTCCATAGGATGAAGAGGGATACCCTTGATCAGTGGATCAGGGCATTTACAGCAGGGAACATGCCACAGATGTTATGTGTAAAATGTATTGACCAGCTTTTAAAGTTATAGCTGAATATAGTTAAGACTGGTATTCATAATGGCATTCTGTTTTTTTTTCTTTTTCCACAGCTGCTGAAGAAAGGCCTCAAATGGGAGGTCTCATGGAGTGCTCCTGGCAAGAAAGAGAGAAGCATGCAGTATGTATGCATATAAAAACTACTGTTATTGTAGCTTTAACTGTTAAAGACGGATTACTTGTTATTTCAGTTGTATATAATTAAGCATGCATATCTCAACTGTTAAAGAGAGTAAGCATGCCTTATGCTGTAGCACAAAGCAACTGTTTCACATTCTCAAATAACAGTGAGTATGCATGTATAAAGTGTAAAAGGAAAGTGTGCATGCATTAGTCTGTAGTCCAAAAGAAAAGTACAGTATTACAGTAGTCAGCGGTTGCGGGTTCAAAGACCACACTTCCCAAATATACAATATTGTGTGCAATAGCATTGTGTTTTCATCATTATATACACAAGACTGCTAGCTAATCATCACTACAGCAAGTTACTTTCAGATCTCAATACCTCTGCCATGCATGGCCTGCTGGCAAATGTAATCATGCATATGTGCAATATAGGCACACATGAATGATTTACAGCTGCAGACTGATCAGTACTACAGTGTCCATTTGTTAGTAACTGGATATTCTTCAAAGTAATAAAGAAATTTCTTAGGAGTTGGTAGTTTAAAAAGTAAAACATAACAGAATAAAGTGAAATAATTGTAGGATCATAGGAGGTTACTAGGCTAATGGCCCTGGGGCCCTTACAAGCCTAGCCAAGAGTTTATCCCCAAAAAAAGAAACCTCAACTTTTGTATATTAACTATGAAGTTAGTAATTTTTTCTTGTTTTTCTCTCATCCCACCCTTTTTAATCTTTTTTATTGCTTAATTTTTCATTTTGTTGTTATTATGTATAATTTTGTATTTCTTTGTTTTATTATTTCTAATTTTGTTTGTACCTGTTGTTATATAAATTTGTTTTATTTTTATTATTATGTTTAATTGTCATTTTTCTTTGCTCATCTATTTATTTTTATGTGTCTAACTTTCATTTATTTCCATTTTTTGTTTTATTTTGCTGATTGCATACTGCTGATTATTGATACCATTTAACATTGCTTTGCTATTTAATGTCTTGTAACAATTCTGTAATACTGCTTTGTAATGCTACTGTTTTGTGATAATTGTATAATATAATTGAGCTTTTCTCCTTGGGCCTCTGCTGAAAAAGTGCTCTACAGCTCAGTCAGACAAACCCAGTCAACAAATGTAAAATAAAACAAATAAAATAAATAAATATTTTTATGTTATAATTGTATGTTAATGTTTTTTTTTAATTACTACAGCACAGCAGGGTAGACAGGTCACACTTGATCATCCTACTCTCACTGCACCAGCTACAGCACCAAGGCTCAGCACATCTGGGCTGCAGCCTGACAGCACCTTCTCTGCTCCCCATGCATTACCTGGGCCCTCAGGTAGTTCTGCCCCAGATGATATGGCTGCAGTCCTGTCTGGGAGGAGTGGTGTAGAGAGTGCATTTATCACCTGGAATGAGTTGCCAGGTGTAATGCATAGGACTGTGCACCACACAATGGACACATGCCTATGCCAGATGGAGAACCTGCTCTCTGTCCTGGTGCAAAATATCCATCAAAGACACACACATTGGCCACTGAAGCTGCCGGTGCAGTAAGTGGACAACGGTGACAGTCCACTGGGTGAGGATTCAATTTCCACTATCACCTGTCCTGATGTCCATGAGACCTCTACTTCCTCACCCTCATTCCACCTTGGTGTTCACCCTCTTGTGTCCTTCACTATCCCTGTATCTTGTCTTCTATGTAATGTCTGTCAATAATTGCTTACTCACCTTGCAAAATTGCTTGTACCAAGCATGTTTGCATCCCTTCCTTAACGTTCTTATCTCACCACAAAAAAAAGGGCACCTGTCCCAAAAAAACATTATCCCATTTATAGCTCTCCAATTTTCACACATGTCTATTTGACACACTTGATTTGGTCTAATTGGCTATACAGCATTATTATGTTGTTGTCACCTCTGTCTCTGGAGGTGGCAGTCTGGATTCAGCTAATATTGCATACATCTGATCAGCTGTTACTGTTGAAGAAATGGATAGCTATGGCTGTTTCCTATACCCTTCCTATACATTCCTGCCCTCCTTTCACTTTATTTTCCCCCTGTTTCCTCTCCATTTCACCACTTTCCTATCTTCCCCATTTTTTTTCTTTAAAGAATCAGTGCATGATAGTCTGTGATGTTCACCATTGCTAATCAACAGTACAAGGCAGTAGTGTGAGTAAATGTATGTAAAATTAGCATACACACTTGTAAAATTGATGCTTACACCCCATTTTGAACCCAGTACCATCTGCCTCAAATAACAATGCATTAACCCATCTGGAGACAGAGTCAGTTCACTAGCAGGTGTATTTTATACAATCAATATTAACTGTCACATTTTGTCTTTATATTTTCCCTTTGTACTCCCCAGTGCTTGCTGCCTATATCACTAATGTCATATTTTCAACATTAACTGACTATGAAGCATCATTGCATGATAAATATTAATGTTCTATAAAGTCTTAGTGCTCAGTCCCCATTTATTTTTATAAGGCATCGTGCAGCCTTGCTAAGCAAGGCAAATAAAACTTTTCATAAATAACAGAAATGCGAATAGTAGTGAATAGTATTAGCTACAGATTTATTTATAACCAGTTCTATGTTGCTAAGAAAAGGAACTTATCACTGCCTGAAGTCAATTACTACCTGTAGCCAAAGATTCAGTTAAGTAGCAGGTGTATTCAACAGCAATGATGTTTGCAATTTTGTATTCAGTGTGCAAAATACACCTGTTACTCAACTGGCTCTGTAGCACCATCTGATAATCCGTTGATCAACCTTGTTTTGGATCAGATGGTACTGGGTTCAAATACAGGTCTATGTAACAGTTTTGCATACTTTTAAGTGTAAATAAAAATTATAAATTGGGATTCTTATGAAACTGTGAAATAATTTTTGTGAAACATGGTAGTGGTTTCAAATACAGGTTTATATAATAGCTGTAATTGCTTTTGCTGTAGGCAGTCATTGTTGTGTGATGTGCACTATCTCGCATCATCATGCACAGATTCTCTAATGAAAAGAAATGGGGAAGACAGGAAAGTAGTGAAATGGGGAGTAAGCAGTGGGAAAAACAAAGTGAAAGGAGGGTATGAATGTGCAGGAAGGGTGTAGGAAAGAACCATAGATATCCATTTCTGCAACACCAAAACATGATAATAAATGAATAATATCAGCTGAATTTGGAGTGTCACCTCCAGAAAGGGAGGAGACCAGAGCACAATCATGTTGTATAGCCAACTGGACGAAACCAAGGATGTCATCAAGACGAGTATGTATGAAATAGAGAGCTATGTATGGGATGATATTTATTTGATTTATTTATTTATTTTTTTGAGACATGTACCTTTTTTTTCTTTTTGGCAGAAAGAGAGAGAGGAATGTTGGGATAGGGACCGAGGTATGTGTGGTTAAGTTAAGGTGACAAGGTGAGGAAGCAGTGGCAGACAGATAGAACATACAAGATGAGACACAGGAATGGTGAAGGACACAAGAGCAGGGAGAACACCATTGCTGGGGAGAGGGGGGTGACATCAAAAGCCTATGGATGCCAAGTTTGGAAACAGTGAGAATTGAGTCATGACCCAATGGACTATCATCACTGTCTCCTCACTGTGCTGATGGCTGCAGTGTCTGACATCTGTGTCTCCTTGCGTTATTCAAAACAACAATGGAGAGCAGTGTCTCCAACCAGCATAGGCATGCACCGACTGTGGGGTGCACAATCTTATACACCGACCCTGGCAGTTCATCATGGTGATAAAATCACACCTCTGCCACTGCTCCCAGAGGGAACCTCTGGCCTATCCTGCACAGCAGAACTACATGAGGGCCCAGGTAGTGCAGAGGCAGCAGATGGTGTGCTACCAGGTTGTGTCCCTGATGTGCTGGGAAGTGGTGCCTTAACTTTGGTGGCGCAGTGGTGCAGCGGTTAATGCTGTCGCCTCACAGCAAGAGGTTCTCCGGTTCGATTTTCAGCTGGGGTGCCTTCTGTGTGGAGTTTGCATGTTCTCCCTGTGTTTGCGTGGGTTTCCTCCGGGTACTCCAGTTTCCTCCCACATTCTAAAGACATGCTTCTGGAGCATTTCTCCCTGGGCCTCCGCTGAAAACCAGATCTGTGGAACCTAGTTGGACTTTCCCAGTCAACAAATGTTAAATAAATAAAAACTGGTGGAGTGGGGGCCGATGGGACCTGCCTACCCCACTGTGCTGTAGGAAAAAGGGAAAAATATATGGGGTGAAGAGAGAGAAAAAAGGGGGAACATTAGCAACATCATAAGTGACATACAAAGCAGCGATACAATTATTTCACTCTATTATGTTACCTTAACTTTAAACAGTATAAACTGTAAACAAACTTTGTATAGCATTTCTGAATACCTAGTTAATAACAGATGCACACTATAGTACAGATATCAGCCAGCAATCTTTGATGTGTGCACATATTGCCCATATGCTGGCTCCAGTTCTACTAATTACATTTTCTAGCAGGCCATTTGTGCCACTACTAGAGAGATCTTCAGTTACAGTGCAATAATGATGAAAACATAACAGTACTTGTTCATTTTGGTAATTGTGGTGTTTGAACCCACAACTGCTGACAACTCTCTACCACTGTAGTGTTCTGTGTTCCCACAGAGTACTGCATGCATACTTTTCTTTTACAGTTGTGAGATGTATGTTCTATTTTATAGTACTGTAGTCAAAGGCCTCAAACTCTTACAGCACAAAATGTGGATACAGTTATATGCCATTTCACACTGAGCTAAACATAGGAGAGGCATGGACCACAACTCTAATCTGTGATATAAAACAATAAAAATCCTGTTTTTTTACTTATTTTTTTTTACTAGTTATTGCTTATTCTTACAATTTATTGCACTTTTTATTGCCTGCTGCCTACTTTTTATTGCACTTTTTATTGTCTGCTGCCTATTTGTTACTGTATTTTATTGCTATAAACTAATCTGCACTGTTCTACTGCCTTATAGGTTCATAGGTTTATAATTTGGTACTAGGCTATTGGCCCTAGCCATAACAATCCCCTGTCTATTTCTTCCCATAGTATTTACTTCCCTGGACCCCTGTCTAGCAGGGTGACTGACATGATCCCTGGGGTGAATTTCCTATCGCCCATCCAATCGTCAATGTTCCTTTTGAAGAGGGCAAAAGAGGTGCCCTGCTTGACATGTATGAGCAGTCTATTCCAGAGTCTGGGGAGTCTCTGGGTCAGGAACCTATACCTCCAGTATGTTTTGTGATGACAAGGTTTAGATCCCTGGAGCATTTGGCTGTGTGGGATTGGGATTTCTTTAAGTGTAGCATGTCCAACAGCTCTGGGTTTGACATGGCCTTGTATGTTAAGCAGAGATCTCCTTTGAGTAGATGATATGTGAAAGAGTATAGCTGGAGTTTTTTTAAGACAGTCAGCATAGGGCATCTGCTTTAGGCCTGTGATTCTTTTAGTGAGATATTTCTGCAGCCTTTCCAGTTGTTGCAGATGTCTTGAGTGGTACATACCAAATGGGGCATTGTATTCTATAATAGGTCTAATGAGGGATGAGTACAGTGGGACAACTACCTCCTTTTTTTGGATGAAAAACTCTTAGTGATGAGGTGTGCCACATAGAAGGATTTCCTGACTGTTGTGGTGATGTGGTTATCGAAGGTGCGACCACTGTCCACCTGTGTTCCTAAATCTCTTATCACAGTTCCGGTGTTTAGTGTACTGCCACCTATGTGGTAATTCATAGGTACATGTTTTTTCCCAAAGGGGATAACTATACATTTCTTGGCATTGAGCTTGAGCCCATGGCTCTGGCACCAAGCATCTGTTTATGTAAGGCCCTTTTGTAGAATATCCACATCATTTGGGGATTCAATAATGACTCCCAGTTTGCAGTCACCTGCGAACTTTGTTAGCCAGAGTCCCTTAGTGTTGGCCTGTCCTTCAGAGAAGTAGATGCCAAACAAGAGCAGTCCCAGGACTGAACCCTGAGGTATTCCACTTGTCACTTGTCTGGAGCTGGATTTGGAGTTGGCTACTTTTACAGTCTGGGTTCTGTCAGTAAGCCAGTTGGCAACCCATTGAGTGATGTAGGGATTAATGCCCAGCTTAGTAAGTTTATCTATGATTCCAGAGTGGAAGATGGTGACGAAGCCCTTGGTGAGGTCCAGATAGGCTGTGTGGGCTGCCTTACCCTCATCCACAGCTCTGGAGACTGATTCAAAAAAGTCAGTCAGGTTCAGGAGACAAGATCGGCCCTTCACAATCCCAAACTGGGTGGGGTCCAGTGTTGAAGGTTGCCAATGTCTTTGTTTATAAGTGCATGATAATACGTGACATGACCTTGCAGATCAGGTTTTTCAGACTGATGGGGCGGTAGTTCCCAGGATCTAAGGTGGATCACCCCTTGTGGTCATGAAGCCAGAGTTGAGGCTATGATTAAACATGACACTTAGGTGAGGTGCCAGTTCATTTTGTAGTTCATGTAGTACACAGCCCGGGATGTTGATTGCTGTATTCTTAGCTTTGGAGAGTGCGTTTTCTACCTGTGTGGCTGTTATTACCAGAATTTAGCAATCTTTCAGTATTGAGATGGGCCCTTTAGGGGGAGAGAGGGGGGTGAAGTTGGCACTGAATTGATCTGCCAGGATATTGGCAATATCCTTGGGATCAGTATATTTAATGCCATTCTGTTGTAGCTCAGAGCAGATCTGAGCATTGCCATTTAGATTCTTGACAGAGCTATAGAATGCCTTGTAGTTCTCTTTGGAATCTTTGGCAATTTTATTTTTGTAACTAGCTTTGGAGGATTTTATGAGGGATCTTAGCTTCTTACTGAGGCAGGTAAGGGAGTTTTTTTGCATCCTGTGATTTTCCTGTTTTTTGCAACAGTTTCTTCCTTTTGTTGTAAAGTTTGTTTATGGCAGTGGACCACCAGATTGGCTTCCTTTTTTTGGAGAATAGCATCTTGGTTCTATTTGGGATGGCACGATTCATGCACGAGTGGATGTGCTCATACAGTGCCTTAGTGTAGGATACAGCAGTTGAACTTTCAGTTCCCGTCTGCATGGGTATCATGAAGTTTGTCACTTCTGACTTGAGTAGCATGAAATTGGCTTTGGAGAAGCTTTTTACAGAGGTTTCCTTACTGGATGGTGGGGGAGGGATGTGGATGTCAAGGGTGATTAGCTTATGGTCAGACCTGACCAACGAGTGTGTGACCATAGGTGTGGAGAATCGATTTCCTATGTTGGTAATGACCTGGTGTAGGATATGGAAGCCCCTGGTGGGACTATGGATTAGTTGATCCAGGACATTGGAATTTATGAATTCAAAGAACCGTTGAGCAAAGATGTTGGTACACAAGTAGTTTTGCAAGTTAATGGCAGGGTAGCTGAAATCACCAAGTATTAGGGTGTTTGGTTGTATCTTAATATTTTCCAGTATGTTTATGAGCATTTTACATCACTTTTGTTACTGCCTCACTTTTTGTAAAGCTTTTGTAGCTAGATTCACTGTGTGACAGGTATTAATTAGAAAGGTTCTCCTTTTGTTAAGCATCTGTTTGTTGTTTTATTTTGTTTGCCAAGGAGTGTATCAGATAACTGATTTGTTTGCAGTTAAAAACATTCTCTAGAGTCTCCTTGCTCCTTTTTCTGTTTAAAACTTTAATTCTGTGTCTCACTGCTCTTTTCTGCATAAAATAGTGTAGCTAGTAGTTGTAGCATAGTACCCTACCCTCCCTCCCTATTATTGTCTTGTTCTTAAACTTGGTGGCTTTGCAGTAGCCCACCCGTACTGTAAATTTCATCTAGGACACTCGACCCAGTCCAGTCTCATTAGCTCAGTCTACTTAATACAGAAATAACTTTTGGGAAGGTCAACCCCCATAGTTTCTTTACCTTGAATTATCCTTTGTTCCTCCTTTTCCCTTCCCATTCAAAAAAAATTCAGCTGCTTTTACAGTATTTGTGTTTCATTCTCCTACTCTATAACTTCATCTTTCTTTTTCAGCTACTTGTTCTCTAAAGTGTTCAATTGCATCTTTTCTGCTGCATTTATTACTGCTTGTTTTTAGCTAATTTTAACTGTAAGTGTTATTCTAAGCCTCTTAGGTTTGGTCTACGCACTTGAGCTTTAGGTCTAGCCCTTAGCTTTCCCTGCCCTGCAGTTACAATAAGAACCTAGACTTTATGTTTTCTCCCTCACAATCCAGTATATCTGACACTGAGAAGGTTATCAACACAATCACTGCACCTCAAACACCACCCTCAACTACACAACACACACCCACATATGTGAAGGTTCTCAACAAAAACATACCCAAACAAAGGAGACCTCAATGGCAAAAACACACCAAACTCCACAACCCTCCACACCACATACCACTCATAGTCCACACACCTGTGTCTCGCAACCACAAAGGCCTAACCATAAACCCAACATATTAGTTATAGGAGACTCTATTGTGAGACACACAGATGTGCCTCTCACCAGGCTGGATAAGGAGAAAGTCATGGTTAGTTGTCTGTCATGTGCCAGAGTCTGCAATATCACACATGCACTCAAGTCTCTCAACAACAGGTACTGTTAGCACTCTGTCATAGTCCATGTTGGGGTGAAAGACTTGAGATGTACCTCCCTGGACTATATGAAAAGAGACATGATTGAGCTCGCTGAAAGTGTGTGCCAGGCAGGTATGTCCCTAGCCTTAAGCAGCATTCTGCTGTCACCCAAAATGATACCTCAATATAAACAGAAAATGATTGACTTTAACAATTGGCTTAGTTTCTGGTGTCATTCCAGGGGGATCTAGTACCTAACAGCCTGGAAAGATATGATGAACAGACCATGACTCTTTGCTAGAGCTGGTCTACATTGGTCTCACTTGGGCTTCAGGCTTCTGGAAAAGGCTCTTGCCTCCCCTATAGTGCCTTATTTAGGAAAAGTCCTGAGGTCGATAAAACCAACATAAAAATTTAAACAAAACACAAATTAAAGGTCATGCTGCTAAACACTAGGAATCTATACATGAAACTGCACTCATTGCAAGCATTCTTAACCCTGGAAGATGATGACATTTGTGCAGTCACAGAAACCTGGTTCAAAGCTGTAGACAGTACCCCACCGTTACCTGGTTACTCATCCTATCATACATTCAGACCCCAAACTGTAGAGAGCAAAGCCAAATGAGGTGGAGTTATAATGCATATTACAGACACACACACCTCCAGGCTGGTCAAACAGTATGACGCACAGGAGACACTCCAGGTGCAGTTAACTATTGACAAGATCCCTATTCAAATCATAGCTAGCTACAGGCCCCCAAATTTGACTCAGAATGCCCACTCCACCTATCTGGATCTCATTGAATCTATCAAAATTTAACCCTTTACCCTGATCCTGTGTGGCTTTAACTACCCAGCCATAGAGTAGAAAAACTACTCATGCCAAAATGAAAATGCCCAGAGTTTCCTTGGTTTTATCAATCCAAATGCCTTGGAGCAGCTAGTCGATACCCCCTCAAGAGGTGATAATATCTTGGACTTGGTAATAACCAACATGAGTAACCACTGCAGCACCCCTACAATATCATCCTCCCTGGTAAGATCCAACCATAAAGTGGTCACTTTCAAAATCAGCATATCCCCTAACACCCCCCCCCCCCCCCAGCTAGGGTCAAACATACAACCTTCTCCAAAGCTGATTACACCTCCTGAGGGAGGGAATAAACAGCTTTACAGCCCCCTCCCCCTCTGTTGGAACTGGCACCAATGTCCAAATCTACACCAAAGTACTATACGAGCACTTATATAGATGCATGGAATCAGGAATACCTGATAGGACAAAATCATTCTCCGCATGGAAGAATAAACCTGTCTGGTGGACATCTGCAAATGCTGTCCAGGACCAAGAAGGAGCAGGTGCCCAATTGGAAGCAATCCCTGCTTAGCCTGAGCAAGCAATTAAGAGCAGTAGTGAAATCCTCTAAAGCCAACTTCAAGTCCAAATTGGCCACATATACTAGTGACAATCATAAGGCCTTTTTCACATATGTCCGCAATCTCAAAGGAAGCACCCAGCTCTGTTGAGAACTGGTGGTCAAGGACACCACATACACAAACATTGTAGACATAGCCAACCTACTGGCTGACAGATTCAATGAAAACTTCACCCCTCTGTCCCCTCATTAATAAATCAGAACATCCCCAGTACCTGCCCCTCCCCTTATCTCTAGGGAACAGGTCATCACTGCCCTCTCAAAGGCAAAAAATACAGCCTCCATGGGACCTGATAACATCCCAGGCTGCATCCTACATGAACTCAGGCATAAACTTGCAGCACCATTAGGCACCATATTCAGTCAAAGCCTGAATATCGGCTTTGTCCCAGCTGAGTGGAGGACAGCCACTGTCATCCCTTTCACAAAGGTGGAGCATCCACTGATCCAGGAAATTATAGACCCATCAGCCTAACTAGCATGATCTGCAAGGCCATGGAATTAATTATCATGGACTTCATTAACAGGGACATTGACAACCGCCAGACACTCAACCTCACACAGTTTGGCTTTGTCAAGGGGAGGTCATGTCTGTTAAATTTGGTTGACTTCTTTGCGACAGTCATCCAAGCCATGGATGAAGGGAAGACAGTGCATACTGCCTACCTTGACCTGGCCAAGGCCTTTGACACTATTCCCCACTCGGGTATAGTAAACAAATTCTCTCAACTATGTATCAATCCATATGTTATCAGATGGGTAGCAAAATGACTCACTGAGAGAACCCACTTAATCAAAATAGGGGAAGACACCTCAAGCAGTAGACTTGTAATGAGGGATCAGTCTTAGGGCCTCTGTTATTTGGGATGTACTTCTTGGAGTTGCAGGCAAAACCAGTGGGCTATGGCTAAACAAGTTTGCAGATGACTACAAGCTGGGCATGGTCATCAATTCCCCAAGTGATGTGTACGTCCTCCAAGTGGGTCTCATGCAAAAAATGACTGGCGCCAGAAACATGGTCCAAAGCTGAGTGCCAAAAAAATGCATCATCATCCCCTCTGGGGAGAGTGATGTCCCCACATATTATCACATTAATAATAATGTCCTAAGCATGCAATCAGTCATGAGGGATTTGGGCACCCAGGTTGATAGCAACCTGACCTTTGACCACCATGTTCCTTCTGTTGTACGGAAAGCTTTCTATATGGTGCACATCATAAGTAAGGGTATCTCATGCAGGGACAAGGAGGTCATAACATCCCTGTTTTCTTCCCTTATAAGGCCAATTAATGAGTACAATGCCCCCTTTGGCATGTACCTTGCAAAACACATGCAGCAGCTGGAGAGACCACAGAGGTTCCTCACCAGAAGAATCCAGGGCCTCAAACATCTACCCTACAAAGACAGGCTAAAAGCCGTGTCCCTCTACTCAATTTCATACAGACTCCTCAGAAGGGACCTCTGTCTGGCATACAAAGCAATCTCAGACCCCGCCTTGATGGGACTACTGCATATCCACAAGTCAAGCTCCACTTGAGTAACCCACACACGCAATCTCAAACTGGTTTGTGACATGAATAGGACTTGCTGCTAGGACAGATTTGTGCCCTAGGGCCTCCCTCATCTGTGGAATAGACTCCCTCTCCACATCAAGCAGACTACCTTATTGTCCTTTTTCAAGCACAACCTGGATAACTGGATGGGAAACAGAAAATACATCACTAGGATTCCACCCATGTCCCTGTTGGACAGGGGCTTTGGGTGCTGACTTGACTAAACATGGGCTAAACTCTTGGCTAGACTTATAAGGACCTTAGGGCCAATAGCCTATAATTTCTTATGATCCTATGATAGGGACCAAAGTCCAAAAAAATAAGGATGACTCTTACATACTTGTTCTTATAAACCATTTAAGGTGATACAGTAACAGGTTTTGCACTTGCATGACTTTTCTGAAGGGTCTGAGGTCTGAATCTCACATGTCTGACATTATTTAGTGACATCAGTCATCAGCCCTTTTGCAATTGTTTGATTGAAAACTACAATTATATCTGTAACTATACAAATACTGGACTTTCTGTGGAAATCAGTACAGTTGACAGGTATTACTACATTACATACCAACTAAGCCCATACCTCTTACAATCAAAACTGTGGACCAAGCAATAAATAATGGGGGTATAAAGGTGCACAAATAGAAGCACATTTTACATATTCTTCTACAAACCTAGAAAATTGATACAATAACAAGCTTTGCATTACCACAGATGTTCTGACAGGTGTGAAGCATGAGACACAAATGTCATTTTCTGACTGCAGTCCTCAATGCTTTGGGTAAGATTTGCCAGGCAAACACAATTTATGAGAAATAAACCAAAATTATGAGGCACCAATCTGAACATTCTGCAAAACCCACACAACTGAGAGGTATTACAAAGCAGTCTTTAACTTTTAATACTATAATAACAGTACTATTGCGAGGCATACATACCACATGCTGCTCACTTCTGTGCCAATCTACTTTCCTGGGCTCTAACCATCAGATCATGATCTGCGTCAGGTGGGGAAAAAACAGAACAGAACAGAATACCATAATGAATACTAAGCCTGATTATATGCAGCTTTTAACTATTACAGGTAATGTTTGAAAGCCATACTTACACATCTGTTCAGTGTTATCAGTCCGACATTCCTTCATCCAACATTTAAGGGTATCCCTCCTCCTCATACTGAAGTCTTGGTAGTGATTCCTACACTGTTTACCAGTGCAGGGGATACCAGTAGCATTGGTCAGAGCCCAGGCCAGACTATTCCATGCCTCTCTCCTTGATTGTGAGCCATGATAGTGCCTCTGCAGGAGCCAGGGCCCATGTTCATTCACTAGGAGTACAGTAAACACTTTGGAATCCTAGACACCACATCTATGAGCCCTAAATCTCAAACCCTGTCCAGAAATTCCTTCCATGTCTGTCACAGAGCAAGACCAATGTACAGAAATAGTTTCCCGCTAATTACACATATAATGTTTACTCAGATGTTGCACTTTTTGATTTGGCAACATTTGAAAAAGCTGCACTTCGCTTGCATCGTGCAAACAGGGTGCAAACGGTTCAACATGCTTGTGCAATGGTAAGCAATACAGAAGTTTGATAACTAATGCAATTTCTATGTTATTTGAGATACAGGCAATTCTGTAACTGTGTTGGTCAAATGGGAAGTGTATGCCAAGCCACATAGCAGGAATACACTTGCTTGAACAATGTGTTGCTATTTGTGCACCTTTGTACCCACAGTCATACTTTTGCTATTAATTAGACAATACATAGATTAATAAATAATTACATAACTGACACAATATTACTATGTCAGTCCTTCTTCTTCTTTCGGCTGCTCAGGGGTCGCCACATCAGATCAACTGTTTCCATTTCTTCTTGTCCTCTGCATCTTGCTCTGTCACACCAACCACCTGCATGTCCTCTCTCACCACATCCATAAACCTTAACTTAGGCCTTCCTCTTTTCCTGTTACCTGGCAGCTTCATCCTTAGCACCTTTTTCCCAATATACTCTGCATCCCCCCCTAAGCACATGTCCAAACCAATGTAATCTTGCCTCTCTGGCTTTGTCTCCAAACCTTCCAACCTGGGTTGACCCTCTAATATACTTATTCCTAATCCTGTCCATCCTCGTCACACCCAGTGCAAATCGTAACATCTTCAACTCTGCCACGTCAAGCTCTGACTCCTGCCTTTTTGTCAATGCCACTGTCTCCAACCCATATAACATAGCTGGTCTCACTACCTTCTTGTAGACCTTCCTTTTCACTCATACTGGTACTCATCTGTCACAAATCACTCCTGACACTCTTCTCCACCCACTCCATCCTGCCTGTACTCTCTTCTTCACCTCTCTTCCACACTCACCATTACTCTGAACTGTTGATCCCAAATACTTAAACTCATTCACCTTCATCACCTCTACTCCCTGCATCCTCACCATTCCTCTACCCTCCCTCTCATTCACACACATATATTCTGTCTTAGTCCTGCTGACCTTCATTCCTCTTCTCTCTAGAGCATATCATCACCTCTCCAGGGTCTCCTCCACCTGTTCCCTACTCTCACTACAGATCACAATGTCATCTGCAAATATCATAGTCCACTCCTGTCTGATCTCGTCTGTCAACCTGTCCATCACCATTGCAAATAAGAAAGGGCTCAGAGCTGATCCTTGATGTAATCCCACCTCCACCTTAAATGCATCTGTCACTCCCACTGCTGACCTCACCACTGTCACACTACCCTCGTACATATTTTGTACCACTCTTACATATTTCTCTGACACTCCTGACTTCCTCATACAATACCACAACTCCTCTCTAGGCACCCTGTCATATGCTGTTTTCTAAATCCACAAAGACACAATGCAACTCCTTCTGACCTTCTCTGTACTTCTCCATCAACACTCTCAGAGCAAACATCGCATCTGTAGTGCTCTTACCTGAGATAAAACCATACTGCTGATCATTAATCATCACCTCCCTTCTTAACCTAGCTTCCACTAGTCTTTCCCATAACTTCATGCTCTGACTGATCAGTTTAATCCCTCTGTAGTTACTACAGCACTGCACATCACCCTTATTCTTAAAAATTGGGACCAAAACACTTTTTCTCCATTCCTCAGGCATCCTCTCACTTTCCAAGATTTCATTAAACAATCTAGTTAAAAACTCCACTGCCATTTCACCTAAACACCTCCATGCTTCCACAGGTATGTCATCGGGACCAACAGCCTTTCTGTTCTTCATCCTCTTCATACCTATCCTTACTTCCTCCTTGCTAATCCACTGCACTTCATGATTCACTATCCGCACATCATCCAACCTTCTCTCCCTCTCATTCTCTTCATTCATTAACCCCGCAAAGTACTCTTTCCATCTGCTCAACACACTCTCCTTGGTTGTGAGTACGTTTCCCTCATTATCCTTTGTCACCCTTACCTGTTGCACATCTTTACTAGCTCGGTCCCTCTGTCTAGCTAATCAGTACAGGTCCTTTTCTCCCTCCTTAGTGTCCAACCTTTTATATAACTCTTCAGATGCCTTATCCTTAGCCTTCGCCACCTCTCTCTTTGCCATGCACCTCATCTCCTTATACTCTTGTCTACTTTCTTCATCTCTTTGACAATCCCACTTCTTCTTCGCCAACCTCTTTCTCTGTATACTCTCCTGTATGTCTTCATTCCACCACCAGGTCTCCTTGTCCTCCTTCCTCTTTCCAGATGTCACACCAAGCACCTTTCTAGCCATCTCTCTTACTAGCTCTGCTGTAGTTACCCAGCTATTCGGTAACTCTTCACTGCCACCCAGTGCCTGTCTTAACTCTTCCCTGAACATCACCTCGCAATTACCCTTTTTCAATTTCCACCATTTGATCCTTGGTGCTGCCCTCACACTCATCCTCCTCTTCTTGATCACCAATGTCATCCTACAAACCACCATCCTATGCTACCTAACTACACTTTCCCCTGCCACCACTTTACAGTCTCCAATCTCCTTCAGATTGGCCCTTCTACATAAGATATAATCCACCTGTGTGCATCTTCCTCCACTCTTGTATGTCACCCTAATCTCCTCCCTCTTGTTAAAAAACATATTCATCACAGCCATGTCCATCATTTTCACAAAATCCACTACCATCTGACCTTTTGCATTCCTTTGCTTAACACCATACCTACCCATCACTTCCTCATTCCCTCTGTTCCCTTCACCAACATGCCCATTGAAATCTGCTCCAATCACCAGTCTCTCACCCTTGGGTACAGTCATCAACACTTCATCTAACTCACTCAAAAAATGTTCTTTCTCATCCATCGCACACCCAACTTGTCCAGATTCATAAACATCACTCTGTCCGACACTCTTTTCACCTCCAAAACACTCTTAGCATACTGTTCCTTCAGGATAATGCCTATGCCATTTCTCCTCCCATCCACACCATGATAAAACAATTTGAAACCACCTCCGATACACCTAGCCTTGCTCCCCTTCCATCTGGTCTGTTGCACACACAATACACCAACCGTCCTTTGGTCCATCATATCAGCTAGCTCTCTCCCTATACCAGTCATACTGCCAACATTCAAAGTTCCGACCCTCACTATCACAGTCCTAGCCTTTACCTGCCTTCGGACATGCCTTCTGCCTCTTCTCCTCCTAAATCATATAAATAATATATAAACTACACTAAGTCAACTGCTATAGAGTGACTATAACGTGAATTGGAGCAACATTAAAATTGAATGGCATATGCTGTATTCGAACCCTGGACCATATGGATATTATTTCTGAACTGACAGCTATTGGCTCAAGAAAGTTCAGAAATCCCTTCTCTATATGTCATTTCATTACTAAATACTGCAATGTCACAACAGTAAAACAAACACTGTACACCTTGTTCTTAAACCCAGGACCATTTAGAATAAGTCACATTAAATCCTCTAAGTTAGTGAACATAAAGTTATTAGAATGTGAGATTTAGATTTTGATAAGTTATTATTTGGGATATGTAAGAGAGCCGTCTCCCATGAAAGAGTTGATTTATGGTATCCCATTTTGTCTATTTTCAACCTGAGGGAGCATCAAATGGAGTGGGAGTATCTACAAAACCATAAAATATGCATAATGTCTGCTTGAGGGTAGGAACAGCAGGGGCATGCAGTTAAAATATTTGGATTCATTTTGTTTAAGGGGACAGGCGTGAAATATAGATTATTACTGACCATGAATTGTGTTTAAATAAGTTTTTTAAAAGTGGAGCAAGATAACGTAGATTTAATAGCAGATAATTTCTGAGCTTCTGATAAGATTGATCCTTGCTCATTCCAATAATCTGCAAATAACACATTATCTTTGTGGAGTGTTACAGTGATAAACTTGTATGTTAGGGATAGCATGTTCTTATTAGTTGAGAATGCTTCCAATAGTTTAGAGATAGATAAGACTTTTTTTTGTATGTGATCTTTTTATGAACACACATGTTAATCTGCATCTGATTGTGTTATGTTCTCTTTTTGTTTGTGATATGAAAAAAATTCAATAAAAATGTAATTTGAAAAAAAAATCCTCTAAGTTAGTCTTCATTTTTAAACTCTCACTGTAAACTGAAGTGCAAAGGCACTTAGTGGGTTTGTACAATGCACAATTACATTAATAGAAAGCATCTGGTTTCTATTTTTGGCTGTCTGGATCCTGTCTGCTACCTGGGTGGTCCATTCATCCATTTTGCAGAATGTTGCTCGACATGCAAAACTGATTTGCATAGCCAAACCTGTTTGTGCTAAGAGGTGAATTGTGCAAACAATATGCCCCCTTCACCCACTAAAGTAAGGCAGAGTAAGAAAAAAAGGAGAAATACACTTTGTTACTACACAGGGGGTATGTCTGTAGAGGTCTGGATTTCAAATCTCACCTCTGGATTTCAAATCTCGCACTTTCAGAAAACAGGATGGGTACTTTATCACTGTTTTGTACACAAACAGTTTGGCAGCAAACAACTTTAAGTTATCATCACACAACAATGTTCTACAAAGTATTTTAACTGATAACCAGCCATCAGGTGTTATTTATACATAAAATTATATATATGAAATAGATTTGGATGTACTCCACTTAGTGATCACACAACCTGTTAGAAGTATTACTTGAAATTATACCAGTTTGTCTTGCTTGCCCATTCAGCAGTTATCTGACCAGTATTCAGAGACATGCAGTGTGAAAGCCAGTCTACCTCATTTACCTTACACTGTGTGTGCATACGAACTGGGAATAGTATGATATGCAGTTGTCAGCAAATGAAGGCCAGGTTGGATGACACAAAAAAGCATACACTGCTCTTTTGGTGGTGGGAGCAAAGGTGAATTCCTGTTATGGCACATAATAGGTTACACTGTTCTTTCCAGGAGGTGGGTCAAGCTGAGGTCATGTTATGGCACAACTTCTCTATATAACAATATTTCATTACAAACATATGATGGCAAACTGAGGTCATGTGTTGATCACCATTACTTTGGAGAGTTATGAATGCATGACTCTTGCATGGCTGAGGACTACTTCCTTCTAATGGACGCATACAAATGAAATACCTCTCTGCTATCACATTACTTCACTTTCTGTACAAATCTCCCACCTCTTACCTGCTAACTGTACCACATGAGTAAATAGATATAAATGCCATGATAGTATTATACATTACAGTACATGTTCAGGACTTGCCTTGTAAATGATATGTCTGTACTCCACACTCAGTGACATTCCTAGGAAAAAACAGCATAGAGTCTGCAGGGATGCTTTATATCTTGTTGAACAGCTTCACAGGATTGGTCGATTAGCATGCAATTCACCTGCTTATGCAGTAATTAGCATCTCTACAGCATAGCCTAAGGCACATACAATCCATTAATAATGTACTCATTATAAAAATGGCAAATGTGTAGCTAGCCGTACTGATGTTGAGGAGAGTTAGTACATTGTTTAACTCACTAAGACAACTGTACGTCTTTACGGAGGAGTATTGCAATCCAACAGGTATGTTCCTATTTTGTTACCTACATAATGCATATACTGGACTGTAGTTAAGAATAAATGTGTAATCTGTATGCATTACTTAGAAGTTTAATGATTACATGGCCTTGGTTGTCAAGCCATTTCACAGGTACACAGCATTGAGAATACCTGAAAAGGGAATGCTGTGTTATAAATATGCACACAAGTTACATGAACAGATCCTTTGATAGCATTTTTACCATTTCAAAGATGTTTTGTTAGCACAATGGGTTCTTAGCCTGTCATTGTGCTTGGGGGGATAAAGTTAAGTAAATGCTAGGGCACTAACTAGACTGCACTGTTATTTTGGGTGGGTGAGCATAATATACTTGCTTCTATGGCACAACCAAGGATATGTTTCTGTTGTTAACTTCCTTGTTTTGTATCCTGTGTCTTGTTATTTTTTGAAATAGGCAGATACTTTCATGTTTATCCAGGGGTAATACTGACAGTTTTGCTTTACTGCTTTATCTGTAAACAGTTAAGTTGTATTTATGTGATCCTAATGTATTATCATTCACCCATCATAGGACCCCATTTACAGATGCAGAGAATAATCTGATAATTGATGCCTTAAGGCAACATGCTGCTGTCCAGGGGATGTCCAATATGGCTGAGTGTACAGCCCTCTGGGATGAATTAGTGGCTGATATTAACATAGTTGGGTGACACAGTCACACATTTGAGCAGGTGTGTCACAGAGCAACAGACATGGTAACTGTTGCATGTAGGCGTGCAGCTGCAGTAGCACACAATCGTCAAGTGACAGGTGGAGAGTCTGCTGCAAAACACCCTCTCACTGCCACTCCTGCATCCCAAGATGAGCTTCCAGGTATGTTTTGTTACATGATAATTAGAATACATGACATAGTCCACTAACATCAGTAATGTATATGTCTGCATCAGTTGTTTGTTGGGTGGGTGGATTTAGGATTGCTACAGTTATAAGCATAATTTGAAGTTGTCAGCCACATTCTTGTTGACATTTGAGGTAATGCAGATATAGAGATATATATGTATTACCCCCTGTTTTACTGTTAAATGTGATGATGTTGCCATTCCCTCTTGCTTTACTTATTTCAGGATCATCAGGAATACAAAAAGACAGGCCTTCTGCAGATGGTAAGCCTAATACATTTATGTCAGTAGTGTAGATAAATTTCAAGATATCTCATAGTGTGTCCTTTCAGGCCTGTTGTATGTATTGCTGTGCTGTCTGCAGTAGTAACAGCAGTGTACTTTTTATCATATATTGCAGCATAGTAGTACAGGTATGCCGTGGTGGTATGGCAGAAGCGTTGTTACCTCACAGCAAGAGGTTCTCCCGTTCAATTCTCGGCTTGGCTTGGGAGTGCCTTCTGTGTGGAGTCTGCATGTCCTCCCCGCGGTTGGGTAGCATTCGAAAGACATGCGTGCGTAAATGGGCATGCCTTCGTTGAAGGTTGGGTGTCGAGCTGGCACCTCAATGTTTCGTAAAAATCTACTGCCAATCATTAGCGGACCAGAGTTCCACTGTGGCGACCCCTTATCGGGAAAAGCCGAAAGACAAACAACAACAAACACAAGTAGTACAGGTATTAATGCATTCCTGTGTTTCTCCCTTTTTTATTATAGGTGAGCATGACAGTGGGAGTGTGGGCACCCTGACACCTGATTTCAATGTCTCAACAGACACTGATGATGATGGTGGCCAAACTGAGGTACAGTTAGTGGCTGTGGAGGTTGAATCTGGCACAAAGGTTGATATCTAGTGATCCTCTTCATTTACCCTGGAAACAGCCAGTAGGCCTACACCTACCCAGTCCTCTGAAGCCAGAGATATTAGACAGGCTGAGGACAAGGACATTGACCAGTGGAGTGTGGATACTGCGGCTTCAGTGCCTGTTAAATCTGTCCATAGCTGAAGTGTTGGCAAACTGTCATGCAGGAGGATTGATAAGGGTGCTCAGAGGTGGCCTACTGTCCCTCCTCCACCTGATACAGGTATCTCTTCCTGTGTCGCTCAATGGATGTTTACGCCCATCTTGGGGGCACAGGCATGTTTTGAAAGGTGCTCAGATAAATACTCATGGTTCTAGATTTGGCACAGTCTGACATCCATGACTGTCTCTACTGTGCAACTAATTCAATGGATCGGTCGAATGACACTTTGGAACATGAAGTGTCTGTGATGGATCGAGAGGTTTCTATCATGGACCATGTAGTCTGTGATGACACATCTACTAGGAGAGGGACATCACCCACTTGAGCATAGGTCAGCCACACCATGTGCTTCTAGCCAATGTGGCTGTACCCAATCATACTTCTATAGTGGTATTACTTCCTCTGCTCCATCAGTGTGTGTGTGCTGTCCACACCCAGACATGGCAGACAATGGGGTTGTGGTCCTGGGAATTCCTATGAAGGGAGCATGTCCAGCAGACAACAGTCACATTGCGGTAGTAGCACTGCATCTGACCTTGGGTGTGGAGGTGCCAGTGCATCTCCTGGCAGAGCCAGGTCTCATGGTCAGGGGCAACAACAATGAGCTGACAACTCTACCATGCACAATTCATACCTGTCCAACATACCAAGACGTAGAGCTAGCACTGAGGTTGGCTGTGTTCATGCACACTGTCATACACCACTTTCACATAGAGGACCCCTACAGACACACACACACACACACACACACACTCACACACACACACACACGCACGCACGCACGCACGCACGCACACACACACGCACACATATCAGTTACATAGTTCAGCCTGCCTGCTTCCCTGTTTCCCTGTTGTTACGTACATTCAACAACCTTTGTTGTCAGCCTAGGCCTCCTGCCCCCCCCCCCCCCCAAGAACAAACTGTGCAAGTCATAATAACTGTGCCATATCCCTGATTTCTCTCTTTTGGAGTCAGAGAAACTAAAGCTTCGTGTCTGATGCACAAGGTGCTTAGCTACATTATTGCTTAGTATGTCTACATTTGTGTTGTTTAAATGATAATTGTACCTATGAATTATATTTGTCTTGCCAAGTTGTACAGAAGACAGCATCATCATCTCACTACTTTATGGTGTATTCTCTTGAAAGGGTTGTGAAGTCAACAACGACAATGTGTATAATTATTTTGTAACTGTTCTCTTTAATGATTATCGAGTACAAACGTATGGTGCACATCATAAGTTAGGCCATCACATTCAGATCTCGGGATTGCATGACAGCACTGTAGCATAATCTCATCACAAAAGTACAGTATTGTGCTCTCTGTTGCACAGCCCACAAGGCTTTCTCATCAAGCTAACACAGAGCCAACAAACCATGCCATGATATGATTACAGATTAAAACACATCACTTGTATCTGTCTTGTATTGCATGGTGTGATGAATGCCTGCCATCCAGGCCACTGTCTGATTATGTCCTAGTGAGATACATGCATATACAATACTCTGATAGAGCCGATGACATCAGCATTGTCTGCTGAGCATATGAGAATAACAATGTTGCACCTGCTGGTGTAAAATGTCTGTAATATTAAGCTATAGCTGACTCACACACAGGAGGACTTATAGTAGATGACATACAGCTTGGGAGGCCAGTATGGAATGAATGTGTAGGGATGAGCAGCTATAAAAGAATGGCCAGCCATGCCATTGGAAATGTAACTGTAGGGTACCATTTATACTCTGCTGCCTAGAGTCATACACACTGAGTTGAATGCAGTGAGATTAGAACCCCCTACCTATCTAAGCAGACAGATGACAGAACGCAGTACTTAATGCACATGTCATGGCACAAGTATAACTTATAGATGTGTACAGGTGAACTTAGTATATGACATCATCAGGCCCTGTGAGAAACAACAGCTTGGGAGGCTGGTATGGAATAAATGTGTAGGGATGAGCAGCTATCAAAAAATGAGCAGCCATGCCATGTGAGAGGTAATTGTAAAATACCACTTATAATCTGCTGCCACACAGATGACTGTAGTAATATTAGTACCTCCACCCATCTAAGATAGATAGACTACAGTACGTAATGCATGCACCAGGGCACAAGTCTGATTAATGCAGGTGTGCAGGTAAACTTATAGTAGATGAAATCAGCAGGCCCTCTGAGAGACAACAGCTTGAGAGACCATTATGGAATGAATGTGTAGGGGCGAGCAGCTATCAAAAAATGGCCTGCCATGCTATTGAAGAAGTAACTGTAGGATAGCAACACACACACACACACACACACACACACACACACACACACACACACACACACACACACACACACACACACACAGAGTTAACTGAAGTGAGAACAGAATCCCTATTTATCTAAGTGCACAGGTTATAGAACACAATACTTAATGCACGTGTCATGGAACAAGTCTGACCTATACAGGAGTGCAGGTGAACTTACAGTAGATGACATCAGCAGGCCATGTGATGAACAACAGCTTGGGAGGCCTGCATAGGCACATAAATTCATAGCATGATATGAGGCTAATAGCACAAGGCTTCTTAGAAGTCTAGCTGGATAACAATGCAAGTACCATTATTGAGCATATTTGGATGTTTGGGTTTAGCAGAGTAAGGTTGTGAGCACCACCAATTGGCACTGTCCATGAGGGAGCACAAAACATTATAAGTTGCACTTTGTTTTGTGGTCGATATATGTGTGAAAAAAAATAAACTGAGACCCTGGGGTTATAATGCTTGTGGGTGTGTGGCCAACACATAGGTTGAAATCAGACAGCATCCTATATACATTTCCATAGTACATTGGGCCATACCTCTCAACCTTTTATAGCAAGGAATCTTGACAAAGCCATACATATTGAGTTGAAAAAGAACCAAATGTATGAACATGTTTTACATACTGCTCTTACAAACTTATACAGTTGACAGAATAACATGTTTTGCATTAATGTGAATTGTCTGAATGGAAGGAGCTTTGAAATTTCAAATGTCTGTCGTATTCTGGCTTCAGTAGTCAAGTATTTTCAAATTATTTGTCAGAAAACCAACTTTTATGAGGAGCAGGGCAAATATTTGATGCAACAATCGGGACATTCTACAAATGTATAAAGAGTTAAAAGCTAGGCATTGGGCAGCTGATTTGCACTATGGTTAACTAAGTGTATGTGCATGTGAGATATAGCTGTTTGTTCACAGGTAAGCAGTATGCAAATGCGAGCTGCATTGCTAATGTGTGACAGTTCCTCCATGATGGGTTTCCACGATGACCAAAAACATTTATTGAATGTATTCGGTTTCTGTGTTTGTCTGTCTGCTTCCTAGGTGATCCACCTTCAGCAATGCTATGCTTCATGCAAGCCACAAAAGTACAGTCAAATCTGCAGTAATTTCTTTGTGCTATGTGGAACATTATGAAAACAGTGGAATAAAAAATAAGAAAATAAATGTAAAGGGAGACATACATAAATTGAGCAAAAGGAATGTATGACATACACACTACAAAATAATACTACACATCGGATATTTCTACATTGTCCAGGATTTGAAGTCTCAAACCACTGCACATTCAGAAAACGGGATGGACACGTTAGCCCTCTTTGCCACACAAACAGCTTTGTAGCAAAGAACTGAAGTCATTGTTCACACAAACAAATGCATCAGAATGTACACTGCTATGAGATCTTCAACTGTGACTTGTACTTTTAACCTTCTTTATTATATTTGGATGTAGTGCACTCACTGATCACACAGCCTGTTAGGATTATGTTTGCAAATATACAGCTTTGTCTTAATTGTCTGTGTTTCTGGGTACTTCATCAGTTATCTGAGCAGTACTGTGAGACATTCAAATGTGTAAGGCATTCAATATTCTTGACATTAAAATGTGTGTGGATATTAACTGGAAGTTATATGATATGCATTTTCCAGCAAGTGAAGGCCAAGTTGGATGGTATAAACAGCCCTATACTGTTCCTTTGGGGGGACCATTGCTAAGTTACTCTTAAGACACAAGCAAGGCTGCACTGTTCTTGTGTGTGTGTGTGTGAGGGAGGGGGGCTCATGTGCTGTTATGTCATAAACAAACATAGCCTGCTCTTTATTTGTGTAAGCAAAGTTGTTGCTGCTATTGGAACAACAAGGATATGATGCTCTTGTAACTCTCCTTGTTTTGCTTCCTGCCTGTTGTTTCATCTTGGAAAAGGTTGTGAAGTCAGAAACAGCAATGTGTATCAGTATTGTCTAACTTCTCACTTTACAGATTTTCCCATACAAAGGTAAGGTGCAAAAATAAGGCCATGTAGTGAGTATCAGTGTACTTCAGTGGTAGGATTGTGTGAGTCTTTGAAACATGAGGCCTAGTGCTTACTAATGGACACATATGAGTAAAGTTAAGGTCTCTCTGCTGTCACATGTTAAAGTGATTTTGCACAAATTGACAGCACTATTTACTTAATTACTATTCCAACATACTAAATAAATGCATATGCCACAATATCATTCAAAAAATACACTCTAGATTCAGGACTTGTCTTTAAAATGCAGCAGTGGACACATTTTGTGTTCAGGGCTGACTCTACCTAATGCAAGTAGTACACTACCAGTGCATGGGGAGGTACAGGTTGTGTGAGTTGCCTGGCATCAATTTTACTATGTGTCTGAGTAGGAAAAAGATATTAGGCACCTAGGTGTCCCGTGAATGTGCTATGCATTGTCTTTTAGCGAAAGCAAGGGCATACTAAGCACACCTACGTCTACCTGCAGGCACAGCAGCTGGGGGTTACCCCTCTAGACCCTCATCTGACTGTGGCTGTGGTGACCTTGATGTTGGTGGGGAGATGTGTGCCCTTCCCCCAAGCTGATCTTGCTGCAGCTGTTTCCACATGATCTGATTGTATAACATCGCACATACTGTAAAGACTTGTGCACATGTGTCTAGATTATACTGCAGGGCTCCTCCAGATGTATCTAAGCACCAGAACTGTGACTTCAACAGCCCATACACATGCACTATGATGACTCTGGTTTGGTCATGTGTCTCATTATGGCATTCTTCCATGTGTGTGTGTGTGTGTGTGTGTGTGTGTGTGTGTTTGTTCTGATGGGTGTCATCATCAGCGGTTTCAGTGAATAGTCAGCATCCCCTAATAAATGACCCTGTGGGATGTCCCCCCCCCCCCGGCAAACATCTGATATAGCTGTGATGTATGCCAGAAATGGGAATCACGATAGCAGCCAGGGTTGCTAGCACCTACATTCAAGATTATTCCCTGGGCATTGCATGACTTGGTAGTTGATGGAGTGGTATCCCTTGTGGTTAATGTAGAGTCTATCTTGCTCACCAGTTGGTGCCTTGATGTGTACATGAGTGCAATCTATGGCACCCAGTACTTCAGGGTAATGTGCTACATGGTAGGACTGTTGCATATTGACAGCCCTGTCCTCAGAACTATGGAGAAAACATATGTGCTCACTGGCATGTATGAGCATTGCATCCAGGAAATGGTGGAGGATCCCGGATGCTGATGCCTGGGACACACCCATCATGTCCTCAGTTGGTGTTTGAAAAGTACCTGTAGCTAATATTCTAAGGGCTGCAGATACCTTAGCTTTCATTGGCATGGATTCCACTCAATTGGTTCTGGCTCTAAGTTGAGGGCAGCAGAGCTCACAGAGTTCTTGCAATGTGTCCATGTCCAGCCTGTAGCACTCTACAATCTCTAGGCCATGTAGCATCTGATAAGTTACCCTAGACCTGAACACTCTTCTTCTTCTTCTCAGCCTAGGCATATTGTCATCAACACCAGCAGCACTGACTTCAGCCTGTAGCACATGCAGATGTAAAATAGCTGCATCAGCTCCTAGCATTGTGTCATTAAAAATGTCCTTGTCTCTACTCCAGTGGTATTGAAGCATTTAGGAAAACAACAATGGAATTTACATGGATGTTTACTAGCATGTTGAATAGCTGCACCATGTTGGATTGGTTCATGAAAATGGAATTTGTCTGCCTATACTATAATTAGCATTTATTACACATACCTGCTGCTTGCTCATCATTGTTCTAGGTGCACCTCTGGGCAATCCTGTGCAGCTATGCATAAATAAAGTAAGTGATTCCCATGATATCACACAAACATTTAGTATAAAAGGAAAGTTTGCCCATCCTGTACTCAAAACCTGGATCTTCTACACTCTAGCCCTATACATACACATGGTGCCACAAAACTATTTACATGACAATTGCAACAAACTCTGACAGTCATTCCTCCATTGCACAATGGTGCATGGAGGACATTAAAAATGTACAAAAATTGTTTGAAATGGACAAGGAAGACACATTTTACAACACAATTCTGAGGGTGGCATACAACCTGTGATTTCTGCATAGCTCTCATGCAACTTCACCTTCTACAGGCTCACCAGTACAATTTTGAAAGTGCAACCTGATGCAAACCCCAATGTCATCACTCACTGTTGAAATCTGTTGAAAACAAAAACACTGTGGAAGTACATACATGGAGTGAAGATCTCTACAGGGTTATTCTTTTTTTGGGATTCTGCAATACCAATGATTATTTAGCTAATTTGCATCTTCACCATGCTGACAGCCTTGAATCTATATGGTTAGTATACATGTCAATGGAGATACTGCACAGGAGCACAATGTTGTAAACACATAGGTGAAAGGGAGGCTATTCCATTGCCCCTTTATCTGCTACATATGACATATGCTTGCAATACAATATAATAGTCTGTTTCAGGATGTTCAAACATTGTAGCAGCCTGCTTTATGTACAATTACATTTTCTTTTGGTCATGGGGGGAGAAAAAGTGCATTTAAGTCATGGCCCTTACAAATGTATTTTTATTTTGTAGCTGTGATATCCTAGCATCCACAGTGTGTAATTAGGTCATAATATGTGTGAGGTTACATGTCGAGGTCAGTTCTGTACAAATTTTAACAACTTTTACTTGCTCTTGCTTCTGTGTAGATTCCTTTCCATGGCTGTATTTGGAAATTTTCCGAATGCATGGTCAACACAAACACAGAGTCAGCACAGTAGTTTTGGAGGTTATTTAATCACTCCACCATGTTGATTTGCTTCATTAGCATAACTTTCAGGTACATATGCTGTAATTTGTATGCCATGAAAGTTTCCATATTTGCGAGTGAGTGTGCACCACTGCACAGAGTTTACTGAATGTAAGACTTGTTGTGCCCATGTGCACATCGCACGGCAACACGCAAATGATACATTTATCATGTAGGCTTTTATGAATCTCCCCTTAAAGTGTATAATTTTTCACCTGAGCTAATTGTATTATTATACAAAAACTCTTGTGCTTATGTTAATATAGGTTCTTCTTTATAATACCTTTAAATAGCAATAATGACACAAAATAAGTCTGTCCATTATCACCTTTACTTTTTGAATTAGTTATAGAATCCTTTACTAATACTATTAGATCCAATAAGAACTGTAAAGATATCAAAATAAAAGAGAATTTGAACTAAAGATTCAACTCTTCACTGATGATATTTTACTAACAATAGGAAATATAGAAGATTCATTAGAACATATAATTAGTTCTGTGAGTCAGTTTGAAGAAATCTCAAACTTAAGATTTAATCATAATAAAACAAGTACATTATTAGTCAATAAAAATGAAAAAAAAAATCATTGAAAAACTATTTTAACTTCAGTTGGAATAGCAATCAAATTAAATCTCTTGGTTTAACCATTATGTCTAATACTAAAGAAATGATGCAGACAAACTTTTAACAGATTGTTGATTAAGATTTTAAGTTTAGCCACTAATTAGAACAAATTCTTCTTTACAATGGAGGAACAGTTAATGATTATTAACATGGTAATTCTCCCTAAAATATTGTTTGCATTACGATCTTTAGTACTAGCTCCACCAAAAAAAAGAATTGATGAAGAAGATAAATAATATTCAACTTGAAGTCTTTTGGTATCCTAATAAATCAAGAATTTCCTTTGACTGGCACAGAAAAGGTTGGGATAAGAGTGGAATAGGATTTCCTGATATTGTATGCTACGTTAACAATTGTAAAAGTTATAGCTTTCTGGGTAAATTCATCTTATGATTCAAAAATGGAAACAAATAGCTCAAGATATATTATTAGTAAATAATAAATATATCACAACCAGTCAAAAACAAATAGTGCTTAATACTTTCATCTAATTATTAAATGATTTTTGCTTAAATGGTATTACATCCTATTCTGAAATTCCCTATTTAAATAACATAATTTCCTCTTTCCAAAAGTTCATATAGTCTAACCATTACATTAAGGACTTAATATTTTCTATGTTTCCAATTGTATATACAAATGACTGCTTAGAAACTCATAACTTCAACAAAATGCTAGTTTTGAAACAGCAAAGTATAATGTATTAGCATCAATTCTTAAACAGTACTTTATACACACACACACACACACACACACACATATATATATATATATATATATATATATATATATATATATATATATATATATATATATATACTGTTGAAATTTTAAGGTCCAACTACAATTAAGATTCTGATAATTGATTAATTTTACAAATATTTAGAGGCTTTGTGAACAGAGGTAAATAAGATATTTAACCTAGATAAGAAATTGTTCCCCAAATTAATGGAATTCGTAATAAATATCAATAATAATGCAATGAAAAATAAAGCCCATCTGTCACAAATGTATAAAATTAAGTTAGATTTCACATATCTAGACAATTCCTACTGCAGCTAGTTCTCAAAAATTAATAATGAATACCTATTGGAAGAATACAAGAAATTAATATTAAAATCTACAGATAAAACTCATCTTCATTATATTGGAAATGTTTTACTTGGAAATTTTTACACAGAGCTTTAGTCACACCTAATAAAGTTACAATTATGTATAAATCAAATAGAATTAAATGCTAGATATGTGATTCTGAAATAATAGCTGATTGGACACATGGTATATGAATTTGAAGTTATCTCTAGTTTTCTCAAGAAATTAATAAATTTATTCAAGCTCCATTGTCACATAGAT
Organism: Protopterus annectens; assembly: GCF_019279795.1. NCBI lineage: Eukaryota > Metazoa > Chordata > Ceratodontiformes > Protopteridae > Protopterus > Protopterus annectens. Next base: position 1,683,947,807 of record NC_056743.1, read on the forward strand.
ATTCTATTTCAAAATCTTTAGTTTTATGTAATGCTCCAATTCCTGATATAATTTCAAAAACCCAGGTGCTTCTTCTTTGGTCTGTTCTTGCTATAGCCAAAAAGTAATTACTAAAAATTGGAAAAGTAAAGTTACCCCTCCCAGTGTTGAATTTATTAGTGAACTGCATACTATAAAGATGAGAACTTCTAATATTACACATTCATATATATCTTGGCTTAAAATTAAAGACTTGCTATTGTTGTTGATGTGTAACTTTGATGTATTGATCAGCTGTAGACCTATGTAAATAGTTATTTGTTTTGGTTTTATTTATTGTTTTAAAACCAAATAAAAATAACAAAAAAAAAAAAAGAAAGAAAAAAGAAATTGGTACTGATCACATGAGTAGGTTCCCATTTTAATCAAACTGTTCAACCAGCCTCATTGGATCCACGTGTAATGTGTATATATATATATATATATATATATATTTGTTTGCCTGTGTATATGTATACAGAGAGAGAGAGGTATTCATTTTGTTTACATTGAGTAAACACAAGTATATACATTTTATTACACAAAACAGTCTGGTGTACGTGTGCTATCAAGAAAGAAAGAGGGCAAGTTGTGAATTAATTAAAAATATCTACATAATACTTCTTTTTATTAATGCCTTAGACTCGTTAACACCTATCTGAACTGCTATCATCTCAGCTGACAGGACATAAACAGCTATAAGCATACAGTCCAGGACATCATTAATGAGCCTGAGTTGTCTGGTTAAGTAACTTTTTCAAAGTCAGACAGTAGGCAAATGAAAGACATGCAGACTTCACATAGAAGGCACCCCACCCAAGAAATAGACCACCCCCCCAAAAAACAACTCTTGCTGTTAAGCAATTATGCTACTCACAAAACCACTGTGCCACCCTAGAGCTTTATCAGCTTAGTGGCTCTTATACAAGATAGCCTGATCTCTTGCTCACCTGATATTAAAGACAAGTAGTATCTGCTATGTCAAGAGCATTTGCCAAATAAGAAGTGATCACTGATAGTGTGGTTCACAATAAATATAATTTCAGTTTCAAGTCATTCAGGTAGAAGGGATAACCACTGTGAGGGCTGACTGACAAAACTGGAGCAAGATGAAAACAGAATTATGGATTCCTAGAACAAGAAGTGGAAGAAGTGTGGAGAAAAGTCAAAACCATTTTGACAGAGCAATAAATATCTGTGTAAAAAACATCTATCACCAGTCACCTCAAAGCTAGTTCAAGGTCTAAATAAGTCAGAATTTATTAAATTAGAACTTATCCCAGAAACACTGATCACAAGGCAAGATACACTGTTAATGAAATGCCAGTCTTTTTAATCAGCACTCACATAGCCTATACACATGAATACCCATGTACACAAGTGCATGCTCACACAAACATGCACATGTATACTAACACATAGAGAGACACATACACACATGCACATGCATGTGCACACACACTTAAGAGCAGTTCATATTAGCCAATCAACAAAAATAAGAAATCCCTGAAGGATTGTAGTGGACCAGCTAGAAACACAGTTGGTCAAGGGAAGAATAGTCACACTCCACAGACTGTAATTAAAGCAAGATCTGGGTTCTTGGGTGTGCAGCAACAACATAAACCACTGCGTATTGTACTGCCTATAAAATATATCAATAAAATTGTGATATAAAAAAGTACTCAGTAAATTTTCCAAAACACCAAAAAAGAAAGTAGCACAAAACACCACAAAGGAAAGCTTCGCCACACAGATGATAGGACTTCAAAACTTTATTCTGGTACCTCAGCCTTTCGCCTTCTTTAATAAATTACACATCAAACTTGGTCCAATTTATACACCCAGTACTCCTATTAAACAATTAAGCAATTATGTGTAAAATTATCCTAATTACCAACAATGTATAACCAGAAATGTTTTAAACAAAGCATTTTATTAAAAAACATATTATTTTAAAAAGTTTTTTTGCCATTAGAAAAACACTACTTCAATATATTTGTACCATAAATACACCCTTACAAAGTCAAATTAACATCTAAATTAATTCCCTTAGGATATAATGTCCTATAATTTAAAATCATTCTAAATTCCAGTTTATTTAACTCTTCTTTAAAGCTACCACCTCTGCTCAAATGTGATCAGGCTAATGCACTAAAAGTTTGATCAACCCTCCGGGGAGACTTATTATATCAGGAACAAGTTCATATTTGGAGAATGTGGGGATTTTTTTTAGATTCTCAGTTGAAGAAATACCTTTCTAGGATCCCAGTAATGTTAAAAATACAATAGAAGTGTGTGATAATTTGAAAATGATGGAATGTCAGGATGATTAGTTTTGGGCTACAGTTGATGTTAGTGTGTTATATACTAACAACAAAATCAAGTTGGAGTTGGATACGATGTATAAGATTGTGGGAGAAGGTCCTTGTACTTCATATTTGCTGTCCATTTTGGATTTTACACTTAAGTGTTTAATTGTTTTATGGGAGCACTGGGAGTATAAATTGGACGAAGTTTGATGTGTAATTTATTCCAAGAAGGCGAAAGGCTGAGATACCAGAATAAAGCTTTGAAGTCCTATGGTCTGTGTGGCAAAGCTTTCCATTGTGGTGTTTTTTGCTGCTCAGTAAATTTGGTAAGGAATGAAAAGGAAATAATGCAAAATGAAAATGTGAAAGTAAATATAGCAAATTTAAATATGTCACAAAAAGCAGAAGGAAAGAAGACAGGTGCCAGTCAGGACAACAAAGGTTAGATTATCGAACTATAGGATTCATAAGATTCATATGAATTTCAAAACAACTGAGTCTTGTGGCCATTTACACCTTGTCAATAACCACAGTTAGGCCACGCCTCCTTTCTGTAGGAGGGCTAGGCAAGTCTGAAGAGGGTTCCGAGCTCATATGGGTCCTGTTTGAAGGATGGCATGTGTCATGCTGCTTATCACACAGGCACAGTGTGCTCCAGAGGTGGCAGAGGCACTGCACAATAAATCTGTCTCTCCAGCATCTTTTATTTACCTGCTGGTGAAAATTTAGGTACCTGATTCTGGTACTTCTGGAATTATTAGACTTGCAGAAAGACAGGAAATCCAGGACATCTGGTCTCTTATGGCATGGAGGGCGAGACATTGATCTACCCTTAGTAGTACAGTATACAAAATACTGATCTGTTTTGGTAGCTCATGGTCTTTAAGCCCATGATTTTCCTGTTAGAAACCTTGGGATCTTTCTAGTTGTTCGATATGTCTAATAAGGTACATCCCAAAGGGGGTATAGAACTCAGTAACTAGCCTAATAAATGCTGACTATAATGCAACAATGACCAACTTTAGAGCTGGATGATTTTCTCTTTGTAATTAGCTGCACCAAGAAAAAGGATTTTCTGACTGCTGCTGTTACATGATGATTAAAAAACGGGAATACCCAACCCAGAATCCAAGATCCCTAACAACATATTCATATTGAAGTGAGATACTGTCTGTGCTGTATACGTAGGAATGGGTTTTCTATAACATGCAGTAATATTGTACTTTTTTGCATTTAATTTGAGCTCATTTTCAATATAACAGTTATTTATTTGCATAAGTTCTTAGTTATGGTATTGAGAGGGGGGCTTAACAATAACTCCCTGTTTAGAGTTATCTGCAAATTTAGTTAGCCATAGATCTTGGTTTCAAGTTTGGTGATCAGGAAAAGCAAATGCACAAAAAGGAGCAGTCCCACCACTGAGCCTTGTGGAACACCACTAGTTACATTCATACTTTCTCATAAGACACCTGCTACTTTGGTTCTGACTTTTAGCCCATTTGCTATCTACCTTATCACTTAAGAATCTATTTATAAATCATTACATTTGCTTAAAATTGTTGGCTGTGGTGGTGCAGAGGTTAGTGTTGTCACCTAGCAACAATAAGTTATCTGGTTTGATTCTTGGCTGGAGTGCCTTCTGTGTGAAGTCTGCATGTTCTCCCTGTGGTTGAGTTAGATTTAAAGACATGCAGTAGGTGTGTGCTGTGAAGGTTGAGTGCCAGGCTGGCAACTCGACACCATAAAAACTCCACTGACAATCAATCTGTAGACTGGTGATCAGCTGTGTTGACCCTTAATGGGAGAAGCTGAAAGACATTGTTTACATTTGCATGGGGTATGGTGCCAAATGCTTTGACCATGTCAAGATATGCATTGTTAACAGCTGGACCACTGTCAACAGCCTATTTAACACTCTCAAATAAGTTAACCAAATTCATTAGTCGGGATCTTCCCTTGACAAAACCAAATCGCTGCAGGTCAAGTTGAATGAGATTTGTGATATCATATTTGATAAGCTCAGATAAAATATGCTCCATATTTTTTTAGATGAGACTTATCAGGCTGATATTCTATAATTCAGAAGTTTGGTGGTGGGGCTTCCCATGTGGATTGGCGTCACAACTGTGATGTACCAAGCATTAGCAACAAATCCTGTAGCTAAAATTTAACATTATGAGGAATGGCCAGGGGCGGCTCGTGCTATCGGACTACAGGACTGCAACCCTCCCACCTAGAAACAAATGAAATAAAAATTGTGAAACATAAAATTAAAAAAAAAATAATACATTTTTATGAGTACTGGACTTCCGCGCATGCACAGACACACTCAGACTGCCCCGCAGATTCCCAGGAATCTGTGCAAACTCTGACTGCCTGAGTCAGCAGTCCAAATACAGGGAAGGTATTTTCTACCCCGTAGATGCCCAGGAATCTGTGCAGTAGACGACCGCACAGAACAGCGGAGCTCTGGACTGCTTGAATCTGCAGACAGGACCAATCGAAGCTCTCGCAGGGAGCTCAGGACCAATCAGGAAACAGGTAAGTTGAGTTTGAAGCATTGAAGTCGAGCACGGGTTTCCAGACAATGGTGGAGTGGCTTGTATGGAAGCACTGAAGTCGGTCTAGCGCATTCCGGGCAATGGAATTTTGCTGCTTCAATCAGGAGAGAGGTAAGGGTGTTTTTTGCTGCTTCATTCAGGAGGTGTGTGTGTGTGTGTGTGTGTGTGCGTGTGTGTGTGTGTGTGTGTGTGTGTGTGTGTGTGTGTGTGTGTGTGCATGCGTGCGTGCGTACGTGCTTGCATGCGTGTGTGTGTGTGTGTGTGTGTGTGTGTGTGTGTGTGTGTGTGTGTGTGTGGGTGAAATGCCCCTGTTAACACACAGTGTTGGGTAGAGATACTCAGGCTTCAACCTTGTACCTTGGATGCAGGTGGCAAGGACCTGAATTCCCTACCCTCCACTATTTGTAAAACATTGTAGATTTTTGCCTCATATTTGTTCTGTTCCTCATAAAATATGTGGTTTCTGTATCTTCAGTTTTCCTTGCAAAGGTTTGTAGTGCAGTGGTGCACTGGTAGCATTGTTGCCTGACAGCTACAGGTTCTCTGGTCTGATTCTTGGCTGTGGTGCCTTCTGTGTGGAGTCTGCATGTCCTCCCATCCCTTAGAAAGATGTTTCTCCCAGCTCTGCTGAAAATTGGCTTTGTTTTGTTCCAAGTCAGACTAGTTTCCTGGTTAACAAATGTTTAAAAATAACAGGCATTTGAATTTCAGACTTCATATTCTTCAGAAAGTACATGGTAAACCAACCTTTTATTCTAGCAATTGTCTAAGTTTATAACATGGATATTTGAAATTTGCCCATATTTTTGGGACTGTATTCCCCCATTATTGGCCTCGTCCAGGTATTTTGTGCTAAGGTTGAGAGCTATGGTGAGAACTGAATTCACTGAATGTTTGGGGGCTGTATTCCCCCCATTACTGACTTTGTCCACATGTTTTTTGCCAAGAGGTTGAGAGCTATGGTGAGAGCTGAATTCACTGAATTCCCACATTATTGGCTTTTTTTCAGGTGTTTTTTGCTAAGAGGTTGACAGCTATTATGAGAACTGAATTCACTAAATGGTAGCCATTTAAGTTTGTCTTCCTCTGTTTCAGCTGATTTGGCATAGTGGTATGTTTCTCTGACTGTTTTGCACAGGGTCCCCAGGGTTCAAGACATGGCACTGAAATGTATGGTGGTAACACAGCATTTTATTCTACCAACTTTCCAACATTATACAAGCAATGTTTAAAATGTGTTCCTGGTGTTTGGCCTTTTGCCCCCCCCCCCCAATACATTTTGGCTTTTTCCAGATTTCTTGTGCAGCAAAGTTCAGAGATAGAGCTGAGTGTCAAGTAGATTTTACAAGGAGCTGAGAGCTGCAGGGGAACAAAACTTTAGTGCTGCTTATGCTAAGCCTGCTTGCAGTGTTAATAGCACAACAGGTAGTGTACTTGCTTTTGATGCAGAAGGCTGTGGGTTCTACTCCCACAGTAGGTAGATGCATTGCTGATACTGTACTGTGTTGTAAAGGGGGTGGATTCTGCAGTCCTTTTTGGCAAAGATACCTAGTAACTATGAACCTGTTATCAGTTTGCCATCCATTCCCTATTGCGGTATTACTAGCTTATCATTTTTTTAATGCATGCGAACATAAGCAATTTATTCTTCAAGGGCAACAGGCACTTTATTTGTAGATGAAACAATGACATATAAAGTTGTTTGCTAGCAGCAACCTCTTTATCAGTTACAGATTTCTTTAATGTGGATTCTACTACTTCAGAGATTGTGCATATTTACTGATACTGGTGGACTATAGAAGGTTGAGTAGACTTTTTATGATGGAAATGTTCTGAATTGGGCAGTTTTGTCATTGGTGCATGCATTTTGTTTCATTGTTTAGTGGAAAAATGTTCAAAACAATAAATTTAAAATGCCCTCTAACAACTGTACTGTATTGTACAAGGAATATAATGTAATACAGTCAGGAAGGTGTATCAAAGAGCATGTGTATGTTTCATGTTCAAGGGGCCTATGATTTTGAAAACAGCCCAAAGTTAGTCTTTATCTGCCACTGGCAAAATGTATTTTCTTTGAATGTGGGTTTCAATGCTATTTCAATGCATGTGAGTTTCAAGGGCAGAGAAGTTTTAATGCCAAGTCTATTTTCATTGTGAGACTGCATTGCTTTGTTTAACGGATATCTAATAGGGTTTGTGCTGTAAAATGCAAAATAAAACTTTCAAATGAAATCGAAATCATTGCAGAAGTAAAGCAGTATGCACATTACAATGTTTATGGTAAATGGGGCAAAATAACCAAGGAATGGGACATTGGAATGGCTGCAGGGGGGAGGTTCCATTCGACCATGATTTTGTGAGGGGGGGAAGGGTAGCGAACTCAGATAGCCCCGATTGAACTATACCTCTCAGTTGTCCATATTTTTGCAGAATGAATAGATATTTGCTTCTTATTTTTGGTTTGTTCCTCATAAAATTTGTGGTTTTCTGCCAAATCATTTAGGAATGAAGTCACTAAATAACAGACATTGAGTTTCAGACATCATAACCTTCAGAAAAATGCATGCTAATGCAAGACCTGTTATTCTATCAACTGTCTTAAATGTATACAAGAGCAATTTTTGGTAATGTTTGTATGTTCCCCCAATATATTTGGCCTTGTCCAGATTTCCTGCATTAAGATGTTGAGAGGTACTTGCAAATCGCTTTGTAGAATTAGGAATATCCAAAACTTCTCAATTGTCCCCAATTTTGGCTTCTTCTTATTATTCTTCAAGGGCAACAGGCACTTTATTTGTAGATGAAACAATGACATATAAAGTTGTTTGCTAGCAGCAACCTCTTTATCAGTTACAGATTTCTTTAATGTAGATTCTACTACTTCAGAGATTGTGCATATTTACTGATACTGGTGGACTATAGAAGGTTGAGTAGACTTTTTATGATGGAAATGTTCTGAATTGGGCAGTTTTGTCATTGGTGCATGCATTTTGTTTCATTGTTTAGTGGAAAAATGTTCAAAACAATAAATTTAAAATGCCCTCTAACAACTGTACTGTATTGTACAAGGAATATAATGTAATACAGTCAGGAAGGTGTATCAAAGAGCATGTGTATGTTTCATGTTCAAGGGGCCTATGATTTTGAAAACAGCCCAAAGTTAGTCTTTATCTGCCACTGGCAAAATGTATTTTCTTAGAATGTGGGTTTCAATGCTATTTCAATGCATGTGAGTTTCAAGGGCAGAGAAGTTTTAATGCCAAGTCTATTTTCATTGTGAGACTGCATTGCTTTGTTTAACGGATATCTAATAGGGTTTGTGCTGTAAAATGCAAAATAAAACTTTCAAATGAAATCGAAATCATCGCAGAAGTAAAGCAGTATGCACATTACAATGTTTATGGTAAATGGGGCAAAATAACCAAGGAATGGGACATTGGAATGGCTGCAGGGGGGAGGTTCCATTCGACCATGATTTTGTGAGGGGGGGAAGGGTAGCGAACTCAGATAGCCCCGATTGAACTATACCTCTCAGTTGTCCATATTTTTGCAGAATGAATAGATATTTGCTTCTTATTTTTGGTTTGTTCCTCATAAAATTTGTGGTTTTCTGCCAAATCATTTAGGAATGAAGTCACTAAATAACAGACATTGAGTTTCAGACGTCATAACCTTCAGAAAAATGCATGCTAATGCAAGACCTGTTATTCTATCAACTGTCTTAAATGTATACAAGAGCAATTTTTGGTAATGTTTGTATGTTCCCCCAATATATTTGGCCTTGTCCAGATTTCCTGCATTAAGATGTTGAGAGGTACGTGCAAATCGCTTTGTAGAATTAGGAATATCCAAAACTTCTCAATTGTCCCCAATTTTGGCTCAAAATGTTGCTCTCCCCTAATAATCCCTCCTCAAAATGGCAATTTTGAAAGAAAACGTGGAGGGTTTACAATTATATATAACTGTATTAGTCAAAGTTATAGATTACGTTTATTTCAGAAATGCATGTGGATGCTCTTATTTTGTTAGCTGCTCAAGTTAACAGTGTTAATATTAAAAAGTTGTCCCTTTTTTGACAGGTTCCCAGCTGTATTGTGTGGCAACTTTATATTTTTGAATGACATTTTTGCTCTGTTTTTCATAAAATTGTGGTTTTCTGGCAAATTAGTGGCAAATCATTAAAGACTGAAGTTAGAAAATAATGGCAGACATTTGAGTTTCAGATTTCATACCCTTCAGAAAATTCATATTAATGCAAGACCTACTACTGTTCTATTATCTAAGTTAATAAGAGCAATATTTAAAAATTGTCCTTATTTTTGGGTCTGTACCCCAGTTCTAGTTCTATGTATGGCTTTGTCCAGATTTCTTGCTCTGAATTTGAGAGGTATGAGTGTCAGAGCCATCAACGTCGGCCAGAGACATTTCAAATTGTGACATACTTGTTGCACCCCACTCCCCATTGTAGTGGCTCTGGATGTGTCCAAGGAAGTCAAGGAGCAGTTATGCAGTGTAAGTGTGCAGAGTATTCCCCCATCCAAGGTAGACCACACAAGTACGACTGTGGCTTTTCATCTGTCCTTGATTTTGCAGAATATTCTGGTTTTCTGTCATATTTTTATACTGTTGATTTATGCTTCTTATTATTCAGGAAATGCATGCTGTCACAGTGCCCTGTTGCTCTGTTTAAGTAGCAATGATTTAATGACCATCAGGTAAGCTTGTCGGAGATTGTAAGATGCAAGTAAGCTTTAATAATGTTAAAAAATTACCAGCATTGAAAGCCTTTTCGTTGCTGCCATGCAGAGAATATTTACATAACTAGATAATGTATAAGCCTTGGGTATTGAAATGCATATGACAGTATTTGTAATAAAAGGACAGGATTACAGTATTTTCAGAAGCTCATTACATTTGTTGGAGACTTGCAGTCTTCTTTTGTTGGAGACTTGCAGTCATCTTTGCAGGCTTTACCCGTAAACTAAACAGAATGCCAATCTATCATGTGTGGTCCATAACTTGTGCAGGAATCCATTAAGCAATTTATCTTGAGCTTGTTTGCTGTTCATTTTTTACTTTGATCATGTCTTCCCCATGAAACAAGTAGATAGTTGTATCAGGCAGCAGGTCTTTTGGATAAGAAACATTTTTACAAGTGGGGGTTATCACAGAGATTGCTACTTTCAGCATGTTACTTGGTAATTTTATAAAGCTGAATATAAATTATAATTAGAACTGCAGTGCAAGGAGTAGTGGGTTGAATTGAGTGCTGCTTGTTTTTTAATACTTGATTTTGACTGGCATTCCAATAATGTATTTAAAAAGCAATTTATACCTGTTTCCATCTGGATATTAAGTAAGTTGTCATGTAGCCAATGCATTGAAATATTTTTTCTTCTACACTTCATTTTGTTTTGATTGGACTCTCGTAATGACTGTTTGGCACCCAGGACAGCGTATTTAATTAAAGTTCCAGTTGTTGTGGTTTTGAGCATAGCTCCACCCCTTTCTAGTTGGCCACACCCCTTCTCATTGGCCCCATCCATTCAGCTGTCTCCTGCAGCCCTCCTTTAATTTGAAGTCACCAGCCACCACTGGGAATGGCCTACCCAGAGTATGCATAATACTGTTAATTAGACAACCAGAAATATTGCAGGCCCCATGAAAGAAATATGTTTGGTTTTAGAAAGCATTTTCATTACTTGTTCCTATATGATAATAGGGGGTTTAAAACATTCAGGGATATGTAGACTTCAGAAAGAAGTCATGGGGTAAAATTAGCCATGAATATGTTTGCAAGTATATTAGCAATGCCTGGTGATTGCAAATGCATGGTACAATTTTGACGAAGTTTAGAACAGTGTTGGGTGTTATTCCTTAGTACTCTAAAGTTAACAGAGTAGACAAAAGATGTGGTGGCATTGCCCTGCTTTAAAAAATGAACTTAGAAATCCAGCTCCTAGAAAAAGAATCCCCAGATGTCAAAAATGCAGAAACTTTACTTGTAAAACTCTTCATTAACAAACACAAGCATCTAAACATACTTGGAATTTATATACCCCCAGACAACAACCTGACCACCCTAGAGTCAATACTCCACTGGGCTTTCCAATCCCTTCCTCAAGAAACTATATTGCTAGGCAATGTCCACATTGACTGAAACTCCATCCACTCTCCCACACCAACTAACCACATTAACCTTTACAACTTCACGCAACTCATACAAACACCCACCTGTACTGATAAAAACACAAAAAAGGAATCCACATTAGATTGGATCCTCACAAACCACCCCAATACTGTCCATCAGTGCAGTACACTGGCCAACTCTCTAAGTGACCACAATCCACTTTTATTCTTAAACATAAACTTAAAACTAATAGTTCTCCCTCCCTTCTTCAAACCCATACCCATAAAAACTTCCCCACTAATCACTTCTTGGAAGCCTTAAAATCTTGCAACTGGTCTCTCATCAAACTCTTTCACTAGACAAGACAGTTGAATACTTTAACTCCATATTTCTAAACATTCTAAACCACCTAGCCCCACGTAGAACAATTAGGATTTGTAGTAACCCAGCCCCCTGGCTACAGAAAACCACAAGATTCTTACTCAAGGAAAGAGATAAAGCTTGGAAGACCTGGCGCCAACTCAAAACACCCACAAAAAGGCAAGGCTTTCTTGAACTTCACAATATGGCAAAAAAAAAAACAAATTAAGACTGACAAACAAAATCACTACATTTCCCTATTAAGGAAACATAGTACCAATCCAAAAAAATTCTGGGCAACAGTGAACAACATCCTCCAGCCCAGCAGAAGCACTACAACCCCACCCAATATATAAGGATTAAATTCAAACATAGCTTCCAGTTTCAACAACTATTTTACCTCCTCTATACTTAAACTTATTAACAATACAAATCCCACTGACATCCCATAATCTCCTAAGGGACTAAAAAACAATACCCCCTTCTCACTCAAGACAGTATCAACATCAACTATCCAAAAATTTTTATCCAAACTCAAATCCACCATGCTCGCTGCCTACAGTCTCCCTGCTGAGTACCTTCAACTTGCATCCAGAGCCATAGCTGACCCTGTTTCATTACTGATAAATAGATCCATCACTGAACACACCATTCCATCCTTGAGGAAAACCTCATTCATCATTCCCCTTCACAAGAGTGGCCTCTCTACTGACCTCTCTAACTTCTGACCCACTGAGATCCTGTCACCCCATTAAAGATTCTAAAAAGATGTATCTATTACCAACTCCTTAACCACCTTCTCGCCAATAACCTACTATCCAAAACTCAACATGGTTTTCAACTGTAATTAATTTCACCAACGCCATAAATACACACAGAAACCAAGGCAAACTAGTCTCTGCTATCTTTCAGATTTATCCAAAGCATTCGATACAGTTTCCCACAATAAACTCTTAACCTGCATCTCTGAGCTGAACATGGACAACCCCACCCTGCTCTGGTTCAAAAGTTTCCTAGACAACCACCTTCAGTCTGTCAAATGGCTTGACTCCCGATCTCCCCACTCCCAGTCACACTAGGCATGCCTCAGAGTTCTATTCTCGACCCCCTTCTTTTCAACATTTTTACAAATCAGCTTCATTTAGCAACCACAAAAGCTGAAATAGTAAATATGCTGATGACACAACCCTAATCTGCTCTGCATCTAATATCCAGCTCCTCCAGGAAAACACCCAGGAATCCTTCACAGAGATAGAAAACTGGTTAAATAAATCACAACTGATATTGAACCCCCAAAAAACCCAACGTATAGTGTTCTACCCAATAAAGATTAATAACCTAACCACCTTCTTTATATTCTCAGCCAATAAGACCCTCATCACCACAGTCCCAGAGGTCAAATTACTCGGACTTAAAATTGACCAACAAGATTCAACAAATATATATCCCTATCTCCAAAGTCCACAAAAAGCTAGGGAACCTATATCGCTGAAAAAAGTACCTTACTTCCGAGTCTAGAACTGCTATAGCCAGAACCCATCTCTTACTTTATGCATCGCCAGCACTAACAAACCTATACAAGACTGACCTTAATAACCTTTCCACATGTTACAACAAAATTGCCAGATTTACAAGCAATGCCAAATCTCATTCCCACCACTGCCAATCCTTACTTACTTTATACTGGTTTGAATTTCCCAGTTCATTATGATACCACCAACTCAACCTAGCACACCAAATACTATACTATCCAGAGAAAACCCTTACCTCATCTGGCCTACTAAACTCCTACAATTCAAATAGACAATTATGTTCCACCTATAAAGCCCTGATCGAGAAAATTCCATATAAAAACAGCTCCGGGGAATCTCTCTTCCCTCACAAAATTGCTAACACCTGTAATACCCTTCCTCCTGACATCAGACTACAAAACATTACTTTCACTTTCAAAAAACTCCTTAAATCATACTTTCTCACCAACCAGCTATGCCACTATAATGGCCCACCTTCAACCATCACTACATTGCAGGGGTGCTATTTCCTTAAGCTTCTTATTAATACTACTAAAGTACTCAACCAATGCTCTTTGTAAATATTGTATATATGTTTTCTGACACTTTAATGCTATGCACTCATAGCACCCAACTTGCTATCTAACACTTGTAATGTCTCTCTTGTGTTCAATAAGTTCTCTTCAACAATCTTCCTACTTTGTACCTGTTAATCATTTTAGACTTTTGTAGCATGTTATCAACTTTTGGTTACATTTTAAACTTTTGTAACCTGTAATTGTTATTATTAATTACTTTAATGTTGTACTGTGTGGAGCTTTTCTCCCAGGGTCTCTGCTGAAAATGCACACCAGTTGTCCAGTTGGATTATCCCAGTATACAAATGTTAAATAAAATAAATAAAACAAATAATGTAGATGAAGAAGAAATTATAATTGTCCTTGTCTTCAGAAGCTAACCTACATCCGTGGGCTGCTTTAGTAGACTTAAATTTCTGATCCTGTCTTTCATATGATGGTTTTTAGTGCTGCTACATAATTTAAGGAGTTGTTTATGTAAAAGTAATAAAGTTATGTAAGATAACCACCAAGGAGGTTTGTTTTGGAATTGCCCATTATCTTTTGTTCTAGTTGGGACTGCCAGCTCTATATATTTACCTTAAGTGGATGCAGAATTTCTGCATGAAGCTACATTAAGCATCATCGTCAGAGTTGATGCTGCCATGAGTGAATTCTGAAGCCTCGTCATAAAATTTGATGAGATTATTATGTTTGAAATCCTTGAATTCTAAGATACTGCATTCAGGGGCTTTGGAGAGTTTGAAACTGAAAGTCACTACTTTTGCAGTCCAACTTAATCAGGGAAGGATATGCCATGGGAATAATGCAAGAAGAGGCAATATTTGTAAGGATCATATTGAGAATACTATGTCCACTAGTGGGTTTGATAAATATCTGATACAGTTGTTGCTTAGCTGAAGTCTCCCAATATTATAAAGATCTTGTTTATAAAGAGTTCATGAAGTCTATTTAAAAATCTGACATAATTAACAGAATACATGGAAGGTGCCTTTATCAGGCTATAGGCTGATAGTTTGCCCTGTGTAGGGTGATCTGGAGTTGCATGAGTTCCATTTTTGGGTCTTTAGGATTCTGGCTGGAAGAGATATGGTCATAAAAAATATGTAGGCACCTCCACAGCTGCCATCAGGCCTGAAATCATAGTAGGTGCAAAACAGAGGCTTGGAATGAGTGCTTTCCTTTCATAGTGACATACGTAAGTAGTAGGCTAGCTGCATTTGTGGGCCAGTTTAAGCCTAGCAAATTTTCCTCAAAGGGAAGAATGAAACCTTGCACCTTGTAGCTGCGAAACACCTTAACCATTACACCAGCTTCCTCAGGAACTACACAACCATGGATTTTTTTCTAAATGCAGGACTGCCTCAAGAGTGAGCATTTTATTGTTGCTACTTCAGGCACTGAGCAGAGCTTCTTTTATATGATGCAGTTTTGGATTTGATATGCTTGTTACACATTACACATAATAGCTGAACTGTACCTATAAAATGCACCATGGGTGCAGTTCACTTTTGCCATTATGTGGAAGTCTTTGAATGAGAACTGCTAGCATCTTTTGTGAAAGAAAGTTGGACTGTTAAGCATCTCTTCCCATGATGACACATACTGGATCCCCCAAGAGTGAAACTGAATAACCAACTGTTGACTGCAATTATCTTTTCTTTGTATCTTGGCATCGTTTGCCAATAGCTACGCCAATCTAGTAATGGCAGATTGGGAAATGGCATATTTGTTTGAAATGTCAGAATTTAAAGAGGAAAATTTTATTTTATACACGATTTGTGGACGACTTCTTCCTTATTTGGAAATCAGAAGAGATAGAATTTAATAATTTTTTGGAACAGGTGAATTTGAGTGTATACTACTTAAAATTCACGATGGCAACATCTAAAGAAATTATACCCTACCTAGATGTATATGTAGAAAGGCTGTCTAATGGGCTCCTTAATACTGGTGTTTATAGAAAGAAATGTTACAGGAATACTTATTTGCACAGAACCAGTATGCATCCAGAGTTTATATTTACAAATATAGTAAAAGGCCAAGCAATGAGGGCTTCACGGTTGAATTCAACTAATACCGGATATAGAAGTGAACTAAGTGAATTAAAACAAAGATTCCTGGATAGATCATATAGACCAGAAGAAATAGATGCAGGTTTACAAGGTATGGACAATATAAGAATGAGTAAGGCGTATCCATACTTTGCAAATAGGTGTGGGACTATTGGAACTGTAGATAATAAAAATATTCAAAATTATAATGTGGATGAAGTAAAAATATCTATATACTATACACAAGATGCAAAAAGTATTAAAGAAATATATAAGAAATATTGGGATATTTTAACTATAGATTCCAGTATATCTGATTTAGTAGGCAGTAATCCTAGATTTTTATATAAAAACAAGTTGAATCTATATAGGATGCTATGTGGCCCCAATAGGGTAGGAAATAAAAACCCACATACTAAAGCAGGGATGACTAAATCATGTAATAAATGTAGATACTGTTCATTTATTGATCAAACAGCTACATTTATAAATCCCATAACACAACAATGTTATACATTTTCTGTACAAGCCACATGTAATACGGCCCATGTGGTTTACTTAGCGAAATGTATATTTTGCCCAGTATTCTTTGTGGGATAGACAGACCGAAGACTGAGAGATAGAATAAGAGAACATCTTTATAATATTAAAACTAGGTCTTGTAATAATGCATTGTATAAACATATACATGACACTTCGATGGAACATAAATTTAAATTTATGGTCATCCAAATTAAAAATGTGACCATTAGACGAGGCGATATATCGAATAAAACAGAACAAAATGAAATGAAATGGATAATTAGGCTAAGGGCGGGCCATCCACCCAGACTAAATGATAGGGTTTCTATTAAACCAGCCTTAAAGGCCAGGAAGTTGAAATAATAAAATAAAATAATATAATGTATAGACATATATATGCATAAATCACTAATATGTAATCTACATAAGAGATTCCGTTACAATAAAATCTGTTACGGAAATGTAAAGGGATATTAGTGAGTTTATAAGGCCCATTGCATAGATTGTATATATTTTATATTTTAAAATTATCATATATATATATATATATATATATATATATATATATATATATATATATATATATATATATATATATATAAAGCATTTTTATATATGTGTATGATCATTTTAGTAATATGCTTTTTATTTATTATTAGTGATTGCTAACATACCTGTTGTAGATGTTATGTTCTCTATATTAGTTTATGCATAAACATTACTCAAACTGCTGAATCACTTACAAATGCCTTCTACCAGCACCTACAGGACTGCATGGATCAGGCAATCCCAAACAAAACTAAGACTCTTTGTACCAAAGGCAAGCGTCCAGTCTGGTGGACCCCAGCCATAAACAAGCTCTACAACAAAAGGAGGAAGCTACTACAAGATAGAGCAAAATCCTTGAAAGGTAAGACACCTTTGATCATTATAAGTAAAAAACTAAGAGCTCTCATAAAATCATCCAAGGCAAATTTTGAGAGAAAAATCGCCAAGGACTCAAAAGACAATCATAAGACCTTCTTTAGCTATGTTAGAAACCTAGGAGGAAACTCCCAGATATGCTCAGAATTAGTTCAAAATGATGTGAAGATTACTGAACCTACACACATTGCCAACATACTGGCTAACAGGTTCAGTGCAAACTTCTCCCCCTCCCTAAAGGAGATATCTATACCAGAGGATTGTAGCCCCCCAACCATCTCCAACGCCCAAGTGAGAACTGCTCTCTCCAAGGCAAAAAACACAGCATCCATGGGACCGGATGGTGTCCCCGGCTGTGTGCTCCACAAACTCAATGAGGAATTAAACCCGCAGTTAGGACAGCTGTTTAATCTTAGCCTCACCTCAGGATACGTGCCCAAGGAGTGGCGCACGGCGACTGTGGTCCCACTTCACAAGGGCGGTGCCTCCACCGACCCTGGAAATTACCGTCCCATTAGCTTGACAAGCCTTATCTGCAAAGCCATGGAGAGGATCATAATGGAACTCATAAATAAAGACATAGGGAACTTGCAGACTTTGGATCCATCCCATTTTGACTTTGTCAAAGGCAGATCATGCCTTTTAAACTTGGTTGACTTTTTCGAAACAGTCACCAAGGCCATTGATAAGGGCAAGGCAGTCCATACAGCCTACCTCGACCTGGCAAAGGCTTTCGACACAATACCCCACTCAGGTATCATCGAAAAACTCATCAGCTTGAATGTAAACCCATACATCACAAGATGGGTTGCAAACTGGCTAAGTGACAGAACCCACAGGGTCAGAGTTGCTGGCGCCATGTCAGACTCAAAGCCTGTCACAAGTGGTGTCCCACAGGGCTCAGTCCTGGGACCACTCTTGTTCGGCATCTACTTTTCTGAAGTACAAGCAAACACAAGAGGGTTATGGCTGACAAAGTTTGCAGATGACTGCAAACTGGGCACCATAGTCGAAAACACATCTGACACAGATATCCTTCAGAAGGGCCTCACAGAAATGGATAACTGGTGCCAGAGCCATGGCCTAAAGTTAAACGCCAAGAAATGCATAGTCATACCCTTCAGGAAAAACAAGTTTACCCCTAGCTACCATATAGGTGGCAATCCACTGAGCACAGAAGAAGTCATCAGGGATCTGGGGACCCAGGTTGACAGTAACCTTTCGTTTGACACTCATGTTGCCAAAGTAGTTAGGAAAACTTTCTACATTGCCCACCTGATCATGAAGGGATTCACATCTAGATCTAGGGAGGTCATCGTCCCCCTGTACTCATCACTCATTAGACCTATGATTGAGTACAATCCCCCATTCGGAATGTATCTGACCCGACACCTGCAGCAGCTGGAAAGGCCCCAAAAGTTCCTCACCAAAAGGATAAAGGGTCTCAAAAATATGTCTTATGCTGCCCGACTGAAAGAACTCCAGCTCTATTCAGTCGCATACCGCTTGCTCAGAGGTGACCTGTGCCTGACATATAAGGCCATGTCAAACCCAGATTTGATGAATATGCTTCACCTCAAAAAATCTAGATCCCTCAGAACCACAAGGGTGGGAGATTTAAACCTTGACACGGTTATTAATAGAACGCGCTGGAGGGACAGATTCATCACCCAGAGACTCCCTATGCTGTGGAACAAAATCCCGGTACATGTGAGGCAGAGCACCTCGCTGGCCTTGTTCAAGAGGAATCTTGACCAATGGATGGGATCGCAGATATACCCCAGGGATTACTTCAGTGTCACTGCTTGATGGAGGCACAGCAAAATAATAGGCATAGTTTTCTTCAAACTAAAGGGGTGGCGAAAGCCACATAACTATGGGCTAGGCTTATAAATGCCCTTGGGCAGATAGCCTAGTATGAACCTATGAACCTATGAACCTATATATTTTAATACATACTACATATTCTGAAGAAAACCAGATACACTGGTTGAAAGCGCTCAACTATCTGTTGAATTATTTGGCGTTGTTTTGGTGTTCAGGATTTTGATGGCATTGTTTGAGCTTCGTTTGTCCTGTCATATGTCTTGTGCTGTGTAAATTGCCTCGTTGGATGTCCTTGTGTTGCTGTACGTGGCGTATTGTGGATATAATAAATCAATTTTATACTGATTCCTTGTGACGACTGGTGACTACTACGCTTATTGGTGAGACCGGAGTTAGTGTTAGTGTTGTTGCACTTAATTGTTTCTAATGTATTAAGGCAAGTAAACTCTTATTTTTAAACACTACACATATTCAATTTACTGAAATCTCGATCATATGGTCTCGAACATATGAAATTCGAGATTTCAGTAATCGATATGAAGTGTTCTATATACATATACACACATATATAGATATATATATATATACATATACACATATATATATATATATTTACACACACACACACACATATATATATATATATATACATATATATATATATATATATATATATATATATATATATATATATATATATATATATATATGTCTATATGTGGGTTTTGCACTCCAAGTCATTCACTCCAACATGGATAACCATCATGTCATAGTTAAATTTGCCAAATGAAATAGTCTTTAGGACCCATGAGATGTCAAATATCCTGGGACCTGAAAGACATCTCAACATTACCGTATCTATGTCAAGCTAGTAAGCAGAGAATATGTATGTCGAGTTATAGAGTCATCTATCACTGAAACTATTTTTACTTTGAATAATAAATTTAAAGTTGACTAGCTTGGTGATTCTTTGCTCTAGGTGTGCGTGATGAAGATCACATGATGGATTTTTGGTGAAACATAGTCTTCTTAAATCTAGGGGGCTTTGGTTAAGAATTTTTTACAGCCTCATTGAGAAATTTTAAGTTGATTTTGTTAGATTGTGTATGAAGTATGCGTTGATGTTTTGATGAGAGGAAAGCCATAAAGCCTCACTTAAGACAATTTAAATTTATTTTGTTTAGATTGTGGATGAAGTGTGTGTTGATAGTCCATGCTTTTTATGACAGGGAAGCCATAAGATCAGCTAAATAAGTGTACACTCACAGATATAATTATTTGCATTAAATAACTTTGTTATCTGTGAGAATAAGGCAGTTATTACACAGCTTGAATTTAACAGGAGCTAAGAGGCTGTCAACAGAATGGAAACAAGTGGGCTTCTTAAAAGGATGGCAAAAGAAGGGAAATAAGAAAACTGCTAAGCAACTGGCAACTGAAGGGAAAGAAGCCAGCTGTGGAAAAAACTTATCTGAGAAAAAAATCTAGCAACGAGGCAGGCCATACATGCTGGTGAGTGTGTTTATCATTACCTGAAAAACAATTCATAATACTAGTAAGAGTAGTGTAACTCTGTAGTATACATGCTGGTGAGTGTGTTTAATAATACCTGCAATACTCAAGTTAATACTAGTAAGAGTAGTGTTACTCAGTACTGATGTGTGTGTGTACTGTGGGTTGTGCATGTGTGCAAGTGTGCCTGTGCCCATGTGTGTGTGTGTGTCCATGAGTGCATGTGTCCATTTCTGAATGTGTGCATTTGTATTGAAATGCATCACCATAAAATATGTGTTGAGACTGTAACCTGTGTTCCCTGTTTTCCTCCCGTAGGTTCTGGTGCTGCTCTGGTGACCTGCAGCAGGGAACCTGAATCTTGTGCCCCAGGTACTAATGATGATGAAATGTCTATAATGGTGCAGGAAGGTGTGTCTGGGTCCGCCATTGGTCAGCCAATTGACAGTACACAGCTGTCAACCCCTTCAATGCACACAGTCATCCTGCCGTTACATCCTTTGTCACCATTGTCCCTAGGCGATGGACAGTATGCATTGGGCATAGATCAGGGTAATGTGGTACCTGTGGTACATGCATCCCCACAAAGCAGCCATGAGCAGGGTCCTCCAATGGTACCACGCAGACAGTTGCCCATGGGTTCTCGTGGGGACATCCATGGCCATACTGCCTCTGGCCGATGTGCCCAAGGAGGTATGTCAACCTCCACTATGTTTTGGACTGTTAAGCAGGCACAGGCACGTATGGAAAGGTACACCAGACAGGGTCTGAGGGAGCTGAGAGCATGTCGCACAGCCATGACAGATGGCATGCGTGACATTGCGAATGCTATTCGTAATTTCACAGATGTCGTTGACAGACGTTGTGGGGACATACAACAGCTGCTCCACAACCAGATGTCCATGGGCCAGGGTGATGGTGTGCATTTGCAGCATCGACGTGGCCGTATGCCGGCAACAGCACCAGCTGGCTGTCGCCGCGGATGACAACAGGCCCACTCACGCACCTCAAGTGCCAGCAGCAGCCCCAGCAATGCTGGGTCAGTGCTGTCATCAGGACGCCCCAGGAGACCACGTGCACATGGCTCTGGACACTCCCAACAGGGTACTGTGTCCAGTCAACACACACCCACTTCCGATGACAGTACCCAGTCTGGATTAGTACCGGATACGGTCCGTAGCACCCCTGCCAGGCACAGGTACCGTGTCCGTGCCCACAGACACTGATCTGGATGACCTGACAGGTGCAGTCTGTGGCTGTCCACAAAACCCTGTACATGGCAGCCATTATGTGGGACTGTGTGCGTGCTTACACACATGCAGAAATTTAACACCTAGGGCAAACACATACACACAAACACTGCACCAACACTGGTCCACCCTGTACTGCTGCCCCTCACAAACACACATACAAACACATGTCAATTGGTGTTACCAGTGGCTGGCTTGGGCATACCTAACCCACACCCTGTGCATATGATGACACTGTGCCACCTCCTGCATACTACAACATCAGTGCAGGAAAAGGTAAACACGTTGCTGATGCACAGGGTGACTACATAGATGTGTATAAGTAGTAACATGTTGGTAACTGTTCACTGTTCCACTATGATTGTGTGTATATCCCAGCATTCCTGCTGCAGTAACTGTATGAATGTACTGAAATGTTATCTGCACCCATACTACTTACCAAAGTGTACCAGCTGCACACCATTACATGCTACCATTGACTATGGGAATGTGCATCATGTGCTGTATTGTAGATTCAGCTATATGTATCTGTTCTGTCACACATGCATTTACACACACCCTGCTACCCCCCCACATGCACATGCTCACCTGCCATTTCCATTATTTATTACCCTACATGAGTAGCTGTCGACACATGACAGGTACACATTTGAAAAGTGCACTATTTGGATTACTACCGATTTCCTCTTCTCTACCTGTACTCACAGGGTGCAGGCAACCTCATTAGTTTAAAAGTGTAATGTGCATCAGGTACTGTGGTTCCCTGATTGCCACATCCAACATGTTTTCCATATGGAAATGCACACACAGAAACATCCCACATCCACACACTTGCCACATTCAGGTTTCAAAACACTATCTAGGTATATTCTGGTACATGTGCGTGTTACAGTAGCATGTAGCCCTATACTGAGTACTGGCAGTTGTCTGTTGTCATGTTGTTTGTATAGGGTGCTATCAACATCACTGTTTGTTAAGGGAAATGTGCACCCTGCAGTGCATAGCCCCATTTGGCAAAAGCCACATCCCACCCCCAGCATTGTGCACACACACTAACCCCACACTTTCCATTTGCAAGATTCAAACCCCTACCTAACTGTGTTATGACACTAGAGTCAGACACATTAGCAGAGTACGCTATTTGCATTAGTGGGAAAAAAAATCTTTCTAATGCTGTACTTAGAGGGTGCTGACATCATCTGTGTTTAGGAAGAGGGATGTGCACCCTGTAGTGTGTTCTCCCAGTTGGCAAAAGGCACTTTTTCCTCACAGCATTATGCAAACACACAAACCCCACTCACACTAACTCACATACATTCCCTTTGCAGGATTTAAACCCCTACCTAACTATGTTATGACACTGGAGAAAGACGCATTAGCAGAGCACGCTATATGAATTATTGGAGAGCTTTAATTCAGGTAATATAGTTATAGAGTGCTGACATCATCAGTGTTTCAAAAGGGGAATCTGCATCCTGTAGTGTACTGTCACAGTTGCTAATAGGGGCATTTCCCACACACACATCGATGTGTTTGAGGTTTGCATATGTGGGGGATCCAGTACTCCAGTGTGATTAGTATATGGTCCGATTGCAACAATGAGGGATATACTTCAAGTGGTGAGCATTTTGTACTCATGTTTGTGATGATCAGGTCTAGTATATTTTCCCCTCTTGTGGGAATGTTGACTACCTGTTCCATAGCTAAAGAGTTTCTGAACTATGGGAACCCTAGAGCTTGGGTATTGTGGCTTGAATAATGTTCACAGTCTATGTTTGGGTAGTTGATGTCACACAGTATGATGGTGTTTGCAGAGAAATCTATACTCTCCTGTGTCATCATGAAGGCTGTGTGGGATTCCTGAGTTTGAGAGGGTGATGTAAGAGCTCCTCTGTGTCTCTTTCCATGTGGTCCAGGGAGGTACGTCTCAGGTTGTTCACACCAGCATGGACAATGACTGCCTCATACTTGTACTTGCTGTGGAGTGACCTGAGTGCTTGTGTTATGTGGCACATTCTATCACCCAGGAAATGAAACGTACAAGCAACCGGTAAATGAAAACCAGGAACAGGCCACCTTCTTCACAAATAAAACCAGTAATTTATTAACTTTAAGTGCGATTAATTACAGTACACTTTTCGTCGAGTGTATATGCCCGACTTCCTCAGAAGTTTAAAACAATGAACAACAGGGATTCAGCAATTACATATACTGGATGAATTAATTAGTGGGCTGGTACTTCACCTTGTTAGTAGTTTCGCTGCCATAGTAAAGTAATTTACTTTCCTATTCACCACATCTTTTGTCTATTTTCACAAAGGTGCGGAGTTACAACAAACCCACCAAGTTAATGCAATGTGATGTAATGTAATAGCTGAAAATCTAGCTCAACTATTTGTAACAAACAATATAAAATAGAATATAAAATATAAAATGTAAAAACCACTGCCCAATAATTCATTAATTAACTAAAACAGGTGTTCCAAAACTTATTTCTTAGTTTAGAGGGGGTCTGCATGGTGGATTTAGTTGTACATTCAACTTGGATTCACATAGGATTAAAAACATTATTTTGAAAAACTGGGAGTTTTTAACCAACGACAATGAATTCCAGTCCATTTACCAGATAGACCTAAAATAGTTTATAGATGTGGTAACAACCTGAAAGAGTTATTAGAGGGCACTAGGCAACCATATACAACTAAACTGGGAATGTTTAAGTGCCAAATGTGTAAGTACTGCAAGTACATTGATGAAGGACAGAATTTTGTAATAGGGGATCAAAAGTTTCGAACAAACTCTAAGTTTAACTGTAACAGCAAACTAGTGGTATACCTGGCAAAGTGCTCCCAATGTCCGGCATTCTATATTGGGAAGACCGATAGGAAGCTAAATGAAAGGATATATGAACACTTATATAGCATCAGGAACAACAAGATGACTAATGCTTTAGCCAGGCACCACTATGATAACACTGGTCATGAGTTTAAGTTTAGAGTGATAGACCAGCAAGTGAGGGACATAAGAGGAGGGTATGCCTCACTTAAACTAGAAAGGAAGGAACTGCTCTGGCAGTTATGAACCAACACAAATCAGAAACCAGGTATTAATGAAATGACTTCTATTGCATGTATTTTGAAGTTGAAAAACTTGGAGAGTTATGGACCAACACAAATCAGAAACCAGGTATTAATGAAATGACTTCTATTGCATGTATTTTGAAGTTGAAAAACTTGGAGAGGTGAACTTCGATGGTAGGACAAGGTGAAGGTCACAGTGATATGCTCATGGGGCACTATGGTCCACCACATAACACAAGCATACAGGTCAGTCAGATGCATGGACACATATGACTCAATCATTGTCCATGCCACTACAGCTGATGTGTGATGTCCCTCACTGGAATACATGATAGGGAACATGGAAGGGCTCACTGAGCAAGTGGCACAGGCTGGTAGAACCCTGACCTTGGTTGGCATCATACCCTCACCAGGAATGCTGACATATTAATGAATGCTAATGAATTACTGTAGCTACAACACCCTAGCTGAAAGGTTCTTAGCATACGGTCACTGCATTGCTATGGAACAACTTCTTACCACTCCCACAACAGGTGGAAACATGCAGCACCTCTTCATCAACAACATGTAGACTATATGCCCCAGACCAGGTGTGTATCCCTCACTACTAGGTTGATAGCATCTACATCTCACACTGTATATACACATCCCACATGCAGCACCTGCACAGAAGACCACAGTCATAATGTTACCCAGTGCAAATACCATGTATTCACATGTGGCAGGCATCACACATGGTAACTATTGAAGGTCACAGGTACATATGTGTATTTGGTACACACATACATCATGTGTGCATTGCCATAACTGGTTTAATCGATGTCATGCATTATTGTGAGAAACAACCCGCACACATGGGCATTCTGTGTGAGCAAAACACACGTGACATGTCTGGAATCAAAAGCCATAAATAATTGTGATATTGTTTAGAAAGGGGTATGTGCATCCTGTAGTGTGTTTTCCCAGTTGCCAAAAGGGAAGTTTTTTTCATACACACTAACCCCCATTCACACACACTTGCCACATTCAAACCCCTACCTAACAATGTTATAACATTAGAGACGGATGCATTAGCAGAGCGCGCTATTCGCATTACTGGGAGATTTCTTTTCTCCTGATATACTTATAGGGTGCTGACATCATCAGTGTTTAGAAAGGGGAATGGGCATCCTGCGGTGTGTTTTCACAGTTGCCAAAAGGGATGTTCCTTTCATACACACTTACCCCTTTTCACACACACTTGCTGGATTCAAACCTCTACCTCACTATGTTATGACACTAGAGACGGACACATTAGCAGAGCGCGCTATTCGGATTAGGGGGAGATTTTTTTTCTCCTGATATACTTATAGGGTGCTGACATCATCGGTGTTTAGAAAGGGGAATGGGCATCCTGTGGTGTGTTTTCACAGTTGCCAAAAGGGATGTTCCTTTCATACACACTAACCCCCCTTCACACACACTTGCCACTTGCTGGATTCAAACCCCTACCTAACTAGACTATGACACTAGAGACGGACGGATTAGCAGAGCACACTATTCACATTGCTGGGAGATTTTTTTTTCTCCTGATATACTTATAGGGTGCTGACATCATCGGTGTTTAGAAAGGGGAATGGGCATCCGATGGTGTGTTTTCACAGTTGCCAAAAGGGATGTTCCTTTCCTACACACTTAAGCACACACTAACCCCCCTTCACACACACTTGCTGGATTCAAACCCCTACCTAACTATGTTATGACACTAGAGACAGACGCATTAACGGAGCGCACTATTCGAATTACTGGGATGTTTCTTTTCTCCTGATATACTTATAGGGTGCTGACATAATCAGTGTTTAGAAAGGGGAATGGGCATCCTGTGGTGTGTTTTCATAGTTGCCAAAAGGGATGTTTCTTTCATACACACTTACACACACACTAACCCCCCTTCACACACACTTGCTACTTGCCTGAATCAGACCCTTACCTAACTATGTTATGACACTAGAGACAGACGTATTAGCGGAGCACGCTATTCGGATTACTGGGAGATTTCTTTTCTTCTGATATACTTGTAGGGTGCTGACATCATCAGTTTTTAGAAACGGGAATGAGCATCCTGTGGTGTGTTTTCCCAGTTGCTAAGAGGAACATTATCCTCACACAGACTTGCACACAGACCAAACACAATCACCCACACACACACACTCTGGATAAGCTGTCATTCCCTAGGGCAAACAGCCTAGTGTTGACCTCTACACCCATATGTTTAACTGTCAGATGCACATTATTTGGTGCTGATAGCAGTGTTTGCAGGTCTTTATTGCCATAACATTACCTGTTTGTATGTGGACGATGTTTGCATATGGGGGACATCCACTATATCATATATGTCTCTGTAGTCATTTAAGTGTGAGCACTGGTCAGATTGCTATAATGTTGTTGGTTACTGGAATAACATGTACATATACCAGATATATGTGGCAAAATGCTAAACTGATATGTGGACTAAGTGTGTGAGCATGCCCAGTTCAGCCTTCCCATGGCATGTTGTGTGAAAGATGTCTCATTTATCAAAGTGTGTGAGCATGCCCAATGTGAGCTTTCCATATGTTGAACTCTGCAGCCCATCACATTTGTGGATGAGTGTGAACTTCAACAAATATCTCCTGTTTATGGTTGTGTGTTCTGTGTCATGTTGTGTTGTTACTGTCCAAATGCTTTTTGTGTGAACACAACAGGGATTATACTGTGCCTGCAGGTTTTGCATGGGATACTTTGCATACAATTGTCAACATCTGTTCATACTGACCTAACACTGTAGTACTGTATAGTGTAGTGGTTCAGTACTTTCACTGTGGTGGACAGTATCCTGGGCTTTAGTCTTATCACTGCTTTACATTTCCATAGTGAGCACAACAGCCTGGTTAGGGTCCAGTTGTGCACATCTGCACAAAGGCGGTGCCTCTATGGACCCTGGTAATTACCGCCCCATAAGCTTAACAAGTCTAGTCTGCAAAGCTATGCAGAGGATCATAATGGAGCTCATAAACAAAGATATAGGGGACATGCAGACATTGGACCCGTCCCAGTTTGGCTTTGTCAAGGGCAGATCATGCCTTTGAACTTGGTCGACTTCTTCAAAACAGTCACTAAGGCCATTGATGAGGGAAAGGCAGTCCATACAGCCTACCTTGACCTTGCAAAGGCTTTGACACAATACCCCACTCGGGTATTGTAGAAAACCTACCAACTTAAATGTAAACCCATATGTCACAAGATGGGTTGCAAACTGGCTTAAGGACAGGACCCACAGGGTTAGAGTTGCTGGCGCTTTGTCAGACTCCAAGCCGGTCACAAGTGGTGTCCCACAGGGCTCGGTCCTTGGCCCCCTATTGTTCGGCATCTACTTCTCAGAAGTACAGGCCAACATGGGAGGACTTTGGCTGACAAAGTTTGCAGATGACTGCAAACTGGGCGCCATAGTGGAAAGTGCATCAGACACGGATATCCTTCAGAAGGGACTCACGGAAACTGATAGCTTGTGCCAGAGCCATGGCCTGAAGTTAAATGCCAGAACATGTATAGTCATACCCTTCGGGAAAAGCAAGGTAACCCCAAGCTACCATATAGGTGGCAATCCTCTAAGCACAGAAGAGGTTAGCAGGGACCTGGGGACCCAGGTTGACAGTGGCCTTTCTTTTGACACTCACGTTGCTAAAGTGGTTAGAAAGACTTTCTACATTGCCCACCTGATCATGAAGGGATTCACATCCAGATCTAGTGAGGTCATTGTTCCCCTGTACTCTTCACTTATCAGACCAATGATCGAGTACAATGCCCCATTCGGGATGTATCTCACCCGACATCTGCAGCAATTGGAGAGACCCCAAAAGTCCCTCACCAAAAGGATAAAGGGACTCCAACATCTGTCATATGCTGCCAGATTGAAGAAACTCCAGCTCTATTCAGTCATACCGTCTGCTCAGAGGTGACATGTGCCTGACATACAAGGCCATGTCCAACCAGGAATTAATGGACATGCTCCACCTCAAAACTCCAAATCCACCAGAACCACTAGGGCAAGTGACTTAAACCTTAGCAGGGATATAAGTAGGACATGCTGGAGGGATAGATTTATCACTCAGAGACTCCCTATGCTGTGGAATAGAATCCCGGTCCATGTGAGGCAGAGCACCTCGCTGGCTCTGTTCAAGAGGAATCTTGACCTGTGGATGGGAGATCGTAGGTTTACCCCTGGTATCGTCTCTGTGTCACTGCTGGACAGAGGCACAACAAACTAATGGGCACAGTATTGTTTCCATATAAGGGGTGGTGTAAGCCACAAAACTCTGGGCTAGGCTTATAAATGCCTTAGGGCAGACAGCCTAGTATAAACCTATGAACCTATCTGACCATGTTGCATTATGTTCGGATATTAACTACTTACAACAGCCTTGTCCAACATCAGTAGTGTATTCCACAACATAGGCGTACATTGGCAAACACTACCGATGTGCCCTATGCCATTTCTAATGCTAGTCAGAGAGTGTGTTTGTCCTTCGACACATTGTAAGTGTAGTTTGCCATGACATATGTCATGTTTAGTATACTGTGCCTCTGTCTACCCGTGACATAACAGTGATACCCAGGGTAAACCTATCATCTCCCATCCACTCATTAAGATTCCTGTTGAGGAGAATCAATGAATGACTCTATGGATAACCTGTACTGGTAGTTTACTCATGCGTGGGGGTGGCTTCTGTGTTATGGATAATGCAGTACAGCTTGTCCTATGTATGTCAGTGCTGGGGTTTAGGTCCCTCATATGCATAGCTCACTGCCATTCAGATTGTACAAGGTGCAGCATGTTCATTGATTCCAGCTTGAACATGGCTTTCTACATCAGGCACAGCTTGCGTCTGGGTGGCCAGCATGGCAGTGTGTGGAGTTGCACTCTGTTTAATCAGGCAACACATTACATCTGTTCAAGCTCTTTGATACTCCTGGTGGGGTACTGTTGTGGACTTTACAGTTGATGGAGGTGTTTGCTGAGGTACACCCCACAGGGGCTGTTGTAGTCAATTGTAATGCTGATGAAGGATAACTGCAGAACCACAATGACCTCCCCTTATGTAGATGTAATAACCTTCATGATTAGGTTGGTATATGGATTGTTTCTGTTAACACTACAGCCACATGTGTGTCCAATGCAGGATATCTATCACCTTGTGTACCCAGGTCTGTCATTACATGTTAAGTATGTAATGGGTTAACACCTGTGTGGTCATTGGTGGTCACTTACTGTATATCCACAGAGGTTGACTATACAGTTTTCTCCATTTAACATGCTGACATGGCTATGGCACCAGTTGTCTGTTTCTATGTGGCCCTTTTGTGGGATGCTTGTGTCAGCTGGAGTGTCAGATATGTTGGGCGGTTTGTAGTCCTCTGCAAACATGTTCAGGCACAGTCCTTACATGTTGGCCTGTACCTATGGGGCATATATACCAGACGGGGAAGGTCCCAGGACCAAGCTTTGTGGGATACCTGTTATATGTGGTTTGTAGTCTGACATGGCTGCAGCATGTCTGACCATGTCAGTTCTGTTGTTGGTCTGGTTTGCAACCCCTCTAGTGACATAGGGGTGTATATATAAGCTGGTGAGCATATCTATATTGAACACGTAGGGTATTGTATGGAAGGCTTTGCAAGGTCCAGCTACACTGTGTGGAACACATTGCCATCATCAGTGACCTCAATTACTGTTTCAACTGAGTCACACATGTTTAGGGGCAGGGTCTGCACTTAATAAACCCACACTGGGTAGGGTCGGGTGTCAATAGATCCCCAATATCTGTATGTCTGCAGTACATGCTAATCCTTTCCATAGCTGTGCAGACCAAGCTTCTCAGGATTCTGCGGTGGTTGATTTTAGTATCCATTCAGGTGACACCTTTCTTGAGAATGACCACTGTTGTTGTTCACTCCTCTTTGGGCACATATCCTGTAGTAAGGCTGACATAATGTCAGGGAGGCAGCAGTCTGCTGGGAAAGATATTTTGCATTATGGGAGGGGGGGGTTTGCACTGCACCTGTCAGGATGTATGTTGGCAATACGTGTGTGTGTTTGGTATGTTGTTTGTAATATTTGTGTGATCCAGAGCATATCTGGGAATTCACAACATGCTCCCTACCATCAGTTGCAGCAGCCTTGGGGTTATCCTTAGTGTCCTGTACAATTTGTATCATAATAGGTTCATAGGTTCATACTAGGCTATCCACCCTAGGGCATTTGTAAGCTTAGCCACAGTGTGTGTGGCTTTTGCCACTTGCTATGTGAATATTATGGCCATTTATGATTTACTTAGCTGTGCCTCTGTCTGGGCATGACACAGTAAAGACCCCCAGTGTACATCTACAATTATCCATCCATTTTGCAAACTTCCTGTTGAAGAGTGTCAGTGAGGGGCTCTGCCTAACATGTAGTGGTATTCTGTTCCAGGGTGTGGAGAGACTCAGGGTTAGGTATCTGTCCCTCCAGCACATCCTATTTGATTATGTGTTGAGGTTGACATCTCTGACTCACACAGCTCCGATGGCTTTGAGTTTTCTGGGGTGGAGCATGTCCATTACTTCTGTATTGGACATGGACTTGTACAACAGACATACAATGCCTCTGTGTAGGCAGTATGTGACTGCATTCAGCTGTGGTGTCTACAGCCAGGCAGCATATGAGATATATTTGAGACCCTTTCTGACTCTTGGTGTGGTACCTTTGAGGTCTTTCTAACTGCTGCAGGTGCCAGGTAATGTACATCCCAAATGAGGCATTGTACTACAATATGGTCTGATAAGGGAACAGTATAGGGGCACAATGACCTTTGTTGACGTAGATGTGAATCCTTTCATGATACAGTGTCCAATATAGACAGTCTTCCTAGCCAAATTGGCGATGTGACTGTCACATAACAGGTTACTGTCCACTTGTGTCACTAGGTCCCTGATTACTCCTTCCACACATAATGGTTTACCACCTATGTGGTAATTTGTGTGTACCTTGTTTTGTATTTGGTGGTACATTCATATTGTCCACTGTCTTCAGGACAGTGGGGTGGGGTTCCTGGGTGTGAGAGTGTGGTCTGTAGCATGCTACAGACTGTACAGCAGTCTTGCCTACGGTTAGTTGCACATGGGTGGACTGCAATGACATAAGCATTGTCAGTTAACTGGACGTATGGGTGTCTGTGCTGAATATGGATACTCATCCTCCTTTTATGTTTTGTTCCAGGTTTTCTGGCCATAACACATGATATGTGGTATTACCTGGTAGTGCTGGTGTGCTGTCACGAGGCTTGCAGCAGGTTTCTATCACTGGACAGACATCAATGTTCTCCATACTGGGGAGGGCCTCAGGAGCATGCATATTGAGGTTTACACATCTGGCATTGATCAGCATTACCCTTCTGTTTCTTTCCAGTTTTGTTTTCTATGGTGTTGGGTTAGTCTTTTCGGCCTTGCCTACAAAAGGATCTCTGTAGGTTGCAAAAGCCTTAGGCAATATTCAGACGCACATGGGTAACAGGTGCAAGCCATCCCTGGAACAGCAGCATGTCTCACTATGGAGTCACCTATTACAACTGTATCAGGCATGTTGTTTCTCCTTCTGTCCTGTGACTGTTTGGCACACCAGCTTTGTGTACTATGTGTTACATGGGCTATGTCTGGAGGATGTTTTATTGGGTGTCTGCTTTGGAGGCTTGTGTTGGTGTTGTGTGTTTGTAATTAGGGCCTCTGGGAATGTTTTTGTGTTTATGTGTTTGGTTTACAGTCGTTGTAGGTCTATGTGGGACTGGGTTTGTGGTGTATGTGGTTACCTTGTCCTCCTGACTAGTTTTGACAGTACTGATTTGGGGGTGCTCAGGCTCCGGTTTGGCTACCTGGTTGCTATCACATATATTTGTATTTATTGGGGTGAGTTGTTGTTGTGTGTGTACTTGGGACAGGTGTCACATTGCCACTGGATTCACAGATTCTACTTGTTTTGCCTGGCCTTAGTGGATTGTATGTGTGGACACATTTTATTGCCATACTAGTGATCACTGATTACTTCACTTTTTATGTTTGATCTATCATGTGGTAGCTTCCTCATTCTCTTCAATGGTTTAGTAATTGCTGGAGTCCAGCATGCCATATGCCTGGGTGTATGGCATTGTGTCTTGTTGTTATTTGTGATTGCAGACTCCAAGCACTCTTGGCTGTGTTCATGGTATGCCTGTATGACATGTTCTGCAGTGTGTCCCATATTGTGGACTTGCACAGGGCCTTTCATGGATTTCACATTGGTTTGTAGGGGTGCAAGCTATGCTTTATACATGTGTTTCACTGTGGTATTCTGGCCAGGGACTGGGGTCGGGATGTGTAACTACAGTGTGATTACTCTATGGTCTGGTCTTACCAGTGAGGGATACACTTCTCATCTTGACATCCAGTACACATATTTCTGATTATCACATCCATATGCTTACCCCTCTTGTGGAAGTGTTACATTTTGCATGTCCATTTTGTTTGATGGATTCTGGGAAATTGTCTACAAATGTGTCGGTGCTAGTATAATACAAAGAGTATAGTGACAAACATCTCAAAAGCTGACTTCACACTTCTACAGACTGAGATGGTATCCTTTAAGCCCACTGGGCCAGTGGAAACCACAACACACAATGGTGACTCCTTCACAGATGCTTTCTACGGACATCTCCAAGAAAGCATGGACCATGCAATCACAAATAAAACCAAGACTTTCTCCACCAAGGGAAAGTGGCCTGTTTGGTGGACCCCATCCATAAACAAACTATATAACAACTGAAGGATACTAATGCAAGACAGAGCTACATCTCCTAAAGGGAAGGCAACTGTGATCAGCACTAGTAAAAAGCTACATTCTCTCATAATGACATCCAAGGTCAACTTTGAGACAAAAATCACCAAAGACAATTAAGATAACCACAATGCCTTCTTCATTTATGTCAGAAACCAGGGTGGGAACCCTCAGATATGCTCAGAGTTGGTACACAACAGCATATATTTCAGTGAACTGACAGATATTGGCAACATTCTGGCAGACAGGTTCAGTGCAATTTTCCCCCTCCCCCACCCACAAAAGAAGATAGTTATCACAGCTGAATGTAACCTCACTGTCATCTCAGATGTCCATGTGAGAGCCGCACTCAGCAAAGACAAGAACACAGCATCAATGGGACCTGATGGTATCCCCAGTTGCATGCTATGTGAACTCCAGAAGGAGCTAAACCCGTATATACAAATGCTATTTAACCTTAGCCTTGCTACAGGATATGTACCTGAACACTGGCGTACAGCAACAGTGGTCCCACTCCACAAAGGAGATGCCCCCACAGACCCTGGGAACTACCACCACACAAGCTTAACCAGCCTTGTCTGCAAAGCTATGGAAAGAGTCATTATGGATCTCTTAAACAGAGACATTGGTGACCTACAGACCCTTGATCCCACCCAGTTCAGCTTTGTACAGGGCAGATCCTGCCTTTTGCATCTAGTTGACTATTTTGAAACTGTCAGTAGGGCCATTGATGAGGGCTAAGCAGTCCACACAGCCTACCTGCACTTGGCTAAGGCCTTTGACACAATACCCCACTCAGGCATCATAGACAAGCTCAACAGCTGAAATATAAAACCATATGTCACAGGATAGGTTGCAAAATGTCTAAGAAACAGAACCCATAATGTCGACATTGCAGGTGCCTTATCAGATTCAAAGCCAATCACAAGTGGTGTCCCACAAGGATCTGTCCTGGGACCCCTCTTATTTGGCATTTACTTTTCAGATGTGAAAGCAAACATAGGAGGGTTGTGGCTGACAAAGTTTGCAGATGACTGCAACCTAGGCACCATAGTGAATACATCAGCCGGCATACACATCCTACAGAATGCCTTCACAAAGACAGATAACTGGTGCCGGAATCATGGCCTGAAACTGAATGCAACTGATGTGTAGTCATCCCCTTTGGGAGGAACAAAGTACCCACAAATCAATACATAGACAGCAACCCACTGAGTACAGAAAACAAATCAGACACCTGGGGACCCATGTAGATAGTGACCTCTCGTTTGACACCCATGTTGCCAAAGTGGTTAGAAAGACTTTCTATCTTGCCCACCTTATCATGAAGGGTTTTCCATCCAGATCAAAGGAGGTCATTGTACCCCTATACTTCTCCCTTATCAGGCCCATGATTGAATACAAAGCCCCATTTGGTATGTACCTCACCCAGCACTTGCAACAGCTGGAGAGACCCCAAAAGTACCTTACCAAGAGGATCAAGGGTCTACAACACATGTCATATGCTTCCAGACTAAAGGAAATCCAGATTTATTCAGTAGCATACCGCCTACTTACAGGTGACCTATGCCTGACATACAAGACCATGTCCAATCAGGATTTGGTGGACATGCTCCACTGCAAGCAATCCAAATCCACCAGAACCATGAGAGCTAAAGATTTGAACCTCAGCACATACATGTATAGGACATGCTGGAGGGACAGAGTCATAACTCAGAGGCTTCTCACACTCTAGCAAAGAATCCAAGTTCATGTTAGACAGAGTCCCTCACTGACTCTCTTCAAGAGAAATCTGGACAAGTGGATGTGAGATTGTAGGTTTACCCCAGGGGTCCTCCCTGTGTCACTACTAGACAGAGGCACAGTCAAGTTATTCGATTAAGTAAGGGGGTCATAATGTGTCACTACTAAGTCAGAGGCACAATATTCGGAACACTTATTACCACTATAAGGGGTGGCAATAGCCACATCACTATGGCTAGGCTTAAAAATGCACTAGGGCAGATAGCCTAGTAGTAAACTATGAAACTATGAAACTGTGGTGTATGTGTAGGTATTGTCAGTTAAGCAATATAATGTGGTTTGGGGGGGCTTGATATCTTCCTGTATTCCAACATAGGCCTGGTGCAGTTCCTGCTATTAGGACAGTGGTCTGCAGCAAGCTATATAGTAGTAGGCAGTTTTAGCCATTGGTATTTGACCATGGCTAATCCATGTTGCTTCTTGTTGTGGTACCAACATGGGGGTGTGGTTATCTATGACATTTATTGCTAGTCACCCTCGTTTTGTAGCTTGTTCCATGTTTTGCAGCTGTACATCACTGTATGAGGTGTGACCTGGTAGTGTTAGGGTGCTGATGTGGGCTTTGACCCAGTTTTCTATTACAGCACTGATATCTACATTCTCTATACTGTGTGCGTTTACACTGCACACATCTTGCTGTTTATACTTCTGGCATTGGGTAGCATTACATCTAGGTTCCTATCTCTTGTGGTACCTATGAAGGTGGGTTTGTGTTTTTGTGGTTTATGATTGGTGAGGGTGGATGTTAGTCAGGGTCCTCAGGTGTGCATATGGTACATGGTGTTACATTACTTAACACATGACATTCATGCCTCAGGTGGTGCTGCAGGGCTGCCTCTGTCGGATGCACATACTACACTCCCTGTACATGTTTGGAAGCAGGTTGTGTCATGTTAGGCGTCCCTGTTACTATATGAGTGAGTCGGAGGGGTTATCAGTCCCAGTGTTCCTACTGAGCCAGTGTATGTGCTATGCGTTGCCTCTTTGCCAAGGCCAAGGCATACTGGGCACGCCTCCTTCTGCCTACTGGGGCAAGGTCAGGTTGTTCCTCCTTCGAGTCACCCTCTGCCTGTGGTGGCCTTGGCAATGGTGGGGGTATGTTTGGCCCAGCCCTATGCTGGTCCTGCTGCAGCTGTTTCCGCAGGATCATATTATGTAGCATAGCACATATCATGATCATTTGGGTACATGTAGTTGGTGTGTACTGCAAGGCTCCACCAGATGTGTCCAGACACCGGAACCGTGACTTGAGCAGCCCAAACACACACTCTATGACATTACGTGTTTGTGCGTGTGCCTCATTATGGTGTTCCTGTTCGGGTGTGTGTGCATTTCTGATGGGTGTCATCAGCCACGGCTCAAGTGCATAGCCTGCATCCCCTACTAGGTGTCCGTGTGGGAAGTCCCCACTGGCAAATGATAGGTACAGCTGTGTCAGATGCCAGATGTGGGAATCATGGTAGCTCCCAGGGCAGCCAGCACACACATTCATTATTATGCCCTGGGCAACACACCCGACCTGGCAGTTGATGGAGGGGAATCCCTTGCGGTTAATATAGGCTCTACCCTGCTCACCGGCTGGTGCTTTGATGCGTATGTGCGTGCAGTCTATTGCACCCAGTACCTCAGGGTATCCCGCTATTTGCTGGAAGAGACACATATTGTTGGCCAATACCTCACGGGCATTGTGGAAATATACATGATCACCGACATGTGCTGACATGGCATCCAGGAACTGGTGCAGTACCCTGGAGGCTGATGCCTGTGATATCCCCATCATATCACCAGTTGGTCTCTGGAAGGTACCTGTTGCTAGTATTCTTAGGCCAACACATACCTTGGTTTCCACTGGGATGGGTTCCCCTCTGTTGGTTCTGTGTGTGAGACGTGGCCTGCACAGCTCAAAAATTTGCTGCAGAAGGTCTCTGTCCACTCTGTAGTGCTCTACTATCTCCAGCTCATGTAACCCATGGTAGGTGACCTTGGGCCTGTATACTCTCCTCCTTCTCCTCACTCTGGGTTGTCTGTTAGCATCTGCATTGTCACCACCCTCAGCAATTCGCCTATGCCTGATTATAACAGCTATGGCAGCCCCTAACATTTCTGCTCTGAGTTCAGCTTTTTTCAGTTTTCAATTCTGATAGCTTACTCCTTTCTTGCAGTATCTCTTGAGAGAAACACCCTGCACTGCTGTTTGCAGTGTTTTAAGTGCTGGATTGGGCTTCTAGTCTTCCTGTGTAATTGCCTGCTTCCAATTGTTTCCACCAATTAACTCCAGCAGTATCCTCTGGCAGCGTCCTTGTATTCTGGTTGTTTCCTGTTTCCTCTCTGTTTCCTCAGGGGGAGCAATGTGCACTCCAGCTTAAGCACGCTCACAGTTGCTTAAACGCACGCACACATCCTTACATGGTGTGGACTTGGCTGATTCATGGTAAAACGCGCGGACATTGCCTTACACACGTGCACGCCCACGCAAACCGTTGTAAACGGTTTGCAACACGCTCCCACATGTTGAACCTGCCTTACACGTGCGAACACGCGCGCATGCACGTATATCAAGAAAGTTTGAGTGTAGGGATAGTGTGCACCCTCTATTTCTTGACTTTCCTAGTGTTCTGTTGGGACACACCTCTCTCTCTGATGTCTGTCTGTCATCTGTCACGTTATACTGCCCTCTAATATGATACATTTATTTCTATCATTCCCCCCGTGATGTCACCTACCTCTTACTCTATTCCTCCCCCTTCTGTAAGTCTTACACTACTCAGAATGTGCTCATTACCTATGTGGCAGTGTGATTCAGTATTGTAACCCTCATTTACATAGGATTGCCTGGTAATGCTTAGTTACATCTCTTACACTGAGGTCCTCCCCCCCCTTGGCAACCACTGCACGGTGGCCATATTGTTTTTGGTCTGTTAGTCTCTGCATCGTCATTCCATGTAATACATAAAACCCACAATTGTGGGCTTATAAGCTTCGGTTTTCACTTTTAAGCAGCGCACCCCGTTTGCGCGGGTGTGCGCTGCAGTTAAACATCAAAATCCCCCGAAAAAAAAAAAAAAGTTATTTTAAATAATTTTGCAACACTTTTTAATGCCAATGGCCACATATTTGGCCATTGGCATGCTAGATAACGCATATGCACCCTTTATGTGGAGCTGACATAGCTCTGTTGTCAATTTTGCAGAAATGTACTCAGTTGTCAGCTGAGTACATTTCTGCAGCTAAAACGTCCGTTACACGGACTGCTTTGGGCTTCCTGGATTGCTCAAATACCTCATTTACATATCTTTCAGCTGCAAATGAGGTATTGAGCATTTCCACGCCCAGTCCGTGTAAGAGACGTGTTAGCTGTCTCTTACACGGAGGTTTGGGCTGTTCCTGGATTGGGAGGCTTACACTACTCTTAAACCTCTTAAGCCTTCGTGAATCCTGCCCCGTATCTTTCAGACCTTATATTTTTCATATGAAGTGTTCTACAGTCTCGATGCAGATGATTTGAAAATGGATACACTGATTACATGTGTTATAGACAAGGCATGTCTGCAAAAGAAGCTGACTAAATTGACCATCTGGGCACAGGAGAATAATATTCTGATAAATACATCAAAATTAAGCATATGAGATTTGGGAAACATAAATGGAATGGTGAATATTTAATACAGCACACAGTGATTGAAGCGAAGAATTCATCTAAGGACTGGGTATATGTCTAGATCCAGCTTTGAGTTTTTTTTCTAATCATATCAACCAATTAGTTAACAATAGTTATAGAACTATAGGTTGCATAAAAATATTTATATAGTCTAGGAAATCAGACATGATGAAGTCATTGTTTGTCAATTACATTAGATCCAAACTTGAGTATGGAATAACAATATGGAAACCTTATAATAAAACAAGCATGAGTAAACTGGAAAGAATATGGCAGAAGTTTACTGAGGGCATCCATGGATGTGAAAATTTAAGTTATTATGAAAGACTAAAATATCTGAACTTGTACAGTATCTCACATAGATATTTACGAATTTATATATATATATATATATATATATATATATATATATATATATATATTTATATGGGTCTACCTGATAACGCTGAAACTGCAAAATGCCGACGATGAGAACACCGACACCGGAAGATCGACAATGGAGATGATCGACAGTTGAAAATCCCGACGCTGAGAACACCGACATGTTAAGGCAAGTGTGGGGTTAGGGTTAGGGGCGGATTAAGTGAGTTAGGGTTAGGGCATGAGTGTGCGATAGTGACAGACTGTAGGGTTAGGGGTGGGTTAAGTGAGTTAGGGTTAGGGCGCGGGTTAGGTGAGTGTGCAATAGTGGCGGACCTTAGGTTTAGGGTTTGGGTTAAGGTTAGTGCATAGATACTTGTGTATGTAAGGTTTAGTGTAGGTTTGTAAGGTTTTTCGTGTGCTTGCGTTGTGTGTGTGCTTTTCGGACAGGGGATTTGTTTTGTTTGTTGATTCTTGGGATTGTGGTTTGTCAGGAATGTGAAGTTTCGTGTTTTTGAACTTTAGGTTTTGTGGTGTCGGTGATTTCGTTGTCGGTGTTTTCGCATGTTGGTGTTATCAGGTAGACCTATATATATATATATCTGTATATATATATATATATAGAGAGAGAGAGAGAGTGAGAGAGAGAGACAATTACTTCTGTGAATGTTTGCAGTTATCAAAAAACAGAAGAGAATTATCAGACAATCTATGCAGAAGATTCTATAGCAATGAGTATTATAGTTCATAGGTTCATAGGTTCATAGGTTCATACTAGGCTATCTGCCCTAGGGCATTTATAAGCCTAGCCAGAATGTGTTTGGCTTTCGCCACCCATTTTAAATTTATTTTGCTATGCCCTTTTTTGAGGTTAGTATACTGTGCCTCTGTCTAACAGTGACACAGAAGTGATACCCGGGGTAAACCTACGATCTCCCATCCACTCATCAAGATTCCTCTTGAAGCGAGTCAATGAGGGACTCTGCCTAACCTGGACTGGGATTTTATTCCAGAGTGAAGGGAGCCTCTGGGTTATGAATCTGTCCCTCCAGCATGTCCTATTTATTTCAGTGCTGAGGTTCAAGTCTCTCGAGCACGTAGCTCGATGGGATTTGGATTTTCTGAGGTGCAGCATGTCCATTAATTCCGGTTGGACATGGCTTTATACGTCAGGCACAGATCGCCTCTGAACAGGTGGTATGCCACTGAGTAGAGCTGGAGTTTCTTTAACTGGGCAGCATATGGCATCTGTTTGAGCCCATTGATCCTCTTGGTGAGGTACTTTTGGGGTCTTTCCAGTTGCTGCAGGTGTCTGGTAAGGTACATCCCAAAAGGGGCATTGCACTCAATTATGGGCCTGATGAGGGATGAGTAAAGAGGCACGATGACCTCCCCTGATCTAGATGTGAATCCCTTCATGATTAGGTGGGCTATATAAAATGTTTTTCTAACCACTTTGGCCACGTGGTTGTCAAATGAGAGATTGCTATCAACTTGGGTCCCCAGGTCCCTAATTACTTCTTCTGTACTTAATGGATTACCACCTATGTGGTAATTTGTGGGCACTTTGTTTTTGCCAAAGGGGATGACTATACACTTTTTGGCGTTTAGCTTGAGGCCATGGATCTGGTACCAGTTGTCTGTTTCTATGAGGGCCTTTTGGAGGATGCTTGTGTCGGCTGGAGAGTCGATTATGGCGCCTAGTTTGCAGTCATCTGCGAACTTGGTCAGCCACAGTCCTTCCGTGTTGGCCTGTACCTCCGAGAAATATACACCGAACAAGAGAGGTCCCAGGGCTGAGCGTTGTGGGACACCCCTTGTAACTGGTTTGGAGTCTGACATGGCTCCAGCAATTCTAACCATGTGGGTTCTGTCCTTGAGCCAGTTTGCAATCCATCTAGTGACATAGGGGTTTATATTTAAGCTGGTGAGCTTATCTATAATGCCCGAGTGGGGGTATTGTATCGAAGGCTTTTGCGAGGTCTAGGTAGGCTGTGTGGACCATTTTCCCCTCGTCAATGGCCTTGGTGACTGTTTCAAAGAAATCAACCAGGTTTAAGAGGCAGGATCTGCCCTTAACAAAGCCGAACTGGGTAGGATCCAGTGTCTGTAGGTCCCCAATATCTTTATTTATGAGGTCCATGATGATCCTTTCCATAGCTTTGCAGACCAAGCTAGTCAGGCTTATGGGGCGATAGTTTCCAGGATCCGTTGAGGCACCACCTTTATAGAGAGGGACCACTGTTGCTGTACGCCACTCTTTGGGCACATATACTGTAGTAAGGCTGAGAATGAACAGTAGTTTTATGTTTGGGTTTAGCTCTTCTTGGAGTTCATGTAGGACGCAGCCCGGGACACCGTCTGGTCCCATTGATGCTGTGTTTTTTGCTTTGGAGAGGGCGGCTCTTACCTGAGCATCTGAGATGTCAGGGGGGCAGCACTCTGCTGGGATAGATATTTGCCCTTTTGTTGGGGAGTGGGGGGAGAAGTTTGTGCTGAATCTGTCAGCTAGGATGTTGGCAATGTCTGTGGGTTCAGTGTATTTTTTGTCATTTTGGACTAATTCTGAGCATATCTGGGAATTACCACCCAGGTTCCTAACATAACTAAAGAAAGCCTTGTGATTATCCTTAGTGTCCTGTGCAATTTTTCTCTCGAAGCTGGCCTTAGACAATTTTATGAGTGCCCGTAGTTTTTTGCTAATACTGATCAGTGATGCCTTCCCTTTTTGGGATTTTGCTCTATCATTTATTAGCTTCGTCCTTCTATTGTATAGTTTGTTTATGGCTGGGGTCCACCAGACAGGACGTCTGCCTTTGGAGGATTGGGTCTTGGTTTTATTTGGGATCGCATGATCCATGCATTCCTGAAGGTGTTCATAGAATGCGTTTATAAAGGATTCTGCGGTCTGGGCCATATTTTCCACAGGCCCGGGGCTTTGAAGGATTCCACCTCGGTTTTGAAGAGTGTGAAATTTGCTTTAGAGAAGTTTTTCACTGTGGTTTTCTGGGCAGGGGGTGGGGTCGGGATGTGAATATCCAGTGAGATTAGTTTATGGTCTGATCTTACCAGTGAGGGATACACTTCTGGTCTGGAGCATAGAGTCCCCATGTTGGTGATGATCAGGTCCAGTATGTTTTCCCCTCTTGTGGGAGTGGTAACAAGTTGTTACATAGCATTTGAGTTTATAAATTCTAGGAACCTTTGGGCTAGGGTGTTGGAGCTAGAGTAATGCTCCCAGTCTATGTTTGGGTAGTTGAAGTTGCCCAATATAATGGTGTTTGGAGAGACCTTCATATTTTTCAATGTTCTCAGAAAGGCCGAGTGGGTTTCCTGGGTTTGGGAGGGTGGTCTATAGCAGGCTATAAACTGGAAGGCAGTTTTACCCACTGTTAGTTGCACATGGATAGTCTCTGTTGCTTCGTGCTTTGCCACCAACCTGGAGGTGTGGGTATCTTTGATGAATATCGATACTCCCCCTCCTTTTGTGGTTCGGTCCAAGTTTTGGGGCCGAAAAGCATGGTATGAGGTATAACCTGGTAGTGCTGGGGTGCTCTCAGGAGCACTGAACCAGTTTTCTGTTACTGCACAGATATCAATGTTCTCCATTCTAAGGAGAGTTTCGAGTGCGTGCATCTTCAGGTTTAGACTTCTGGCATTGAGTAGCATTAATCTTAGTTTCTTATCCCTTATGATACCTATGGAGGTGGGTTTGTCTTTTGAGCCTTGCCTAAAAAAGGCACTATGGGGGTAGCAAGAGCCTTTGCCAATATCCGAAAGCCCAGGGGTGACATGTGCAAGCCGTCCCTAGCGAAGCATCGTAGCTTGTCAAGCATATCATCCCAAGCTGACAGGCATTGGATCCCCTTTGAATGACACCAGTACTTAAGCCAATTGTTGAAATTGGTCATCTTGTCTTCATATTGTGGCATCATTCTTGGTGAGGGTAAGATGCTACTCAAGGTCAGGGTCATACCGGCCTGGGCTACATGCTCAGAGAGCTCCTTTATGTCTCTTTTCATGTAGTCCAGGGAGGTACATCTCAGGTCATTCACACGAGCATGGACAATGACTGAGTCATATTTGTACTTGCCTTGGAGTGACCTGAGTGCTTGTGTTATGTGGCAGATCCTAGTGCCCGACAGGCTGCTCACCGTGACCCTCTCCTTGTTCAGTCTGGTGAGCGGGACGTCAGTGTGCCTGACGATAGGGTCACCTATTACAAGTGTATCAGGTGTGTTGTTTAGTCTTAAGGGCTGTGACTGTTCGGCACAATGGCTTTGTGAGATATGTGTTGCACGTGTTTTGATTTGGGGTAGCGGTTGCTTGGGTGTCTGCTTTGGAGGTCTCTGCTGCTTAGGCAGATCTTTATTTAGAGCCTCTGAGTATGTTTTTGTGTGATTATGTGTTTGGTTTGCTGTCGTGGTAGGTCTATGTGAGACTGGAATTGTAGTGAGTGTGGTTTCCTTCTCCTCCTGACTGGTTATGCCAGTACTGAGTTGAGAGAGCTTAGCCTCCAGTTTGGCTATATGGTTGCATCTCTCACATGTGTTGGAATTTGTCGGGAGGAGGAGAGGGTTGTCTGTGTACATGAGGCAGTTGTAACATTGCCTCAAGATTCCCAGATTCACCAGCTGGACCGGAGAGGAGATTGACAACTGACCTTTGGACATGCTAGAATAATATTGGGAATTCCTTAATAATTGAAAACAAGGGCCAGTGGGGAGTGAGGGTGTAGTGCTTTTAATTTTTAGTGCTGACTTATATAATTGCTTTAGCACGCAAGTGCCAGGTAACTTAAGTGCAATGTGTTACAGGTAACTTAAATGCAAAAATGACAAACAGTA
Source organism: Protopterus annectens (assembly GCF_019279795.1). Lineage (NCBI taxonomy): Eukaryota > Metazoa > Chordata > Ceratodontiformes > Protopteridae > Protopterus > Protopterus annectens. The sequence goes on from NC_056743.1 coordinate 1,683,991,971, forward strand.
ACTTTCTTTCAAGTGAAACAAGGAAATAAGTACAGTAAGCAATGCAGATATCACTAGTGATCCACAGAAGCGCTGAGAAGTCACGTATTAGGTGGAATTAGCGTTTCAGGGAAATAACAAGCAAACAAACAACAAGCATATAAACAAAGCTAGATTCAGCAGGCCTGGATCTAGTCTATGCTACAGCAAACAAGGTGTACCAATTTCAGTAAGATACAGTTCAAATATTCAGGCACTATAAACCTTTAACCAGAAATTCCCAGCTCAGAAGGGCAGAGTCCAGCCTCTTCTCCCACAAGAGTGCAGACCACGAACCTTCTTAATGTAAAATAACTGGCCTGAAGCCCAAGTGCCTAAACCAGAACTAATACACTTTAAGAATAACAGACACTGGGCTCTCAATCAGCAGTTCCCAACTTAGAAGGATGAAAGCTACCTGTCCTGCCACCACAGTGCATGCCACAAACCTTCCTAATGTAAAACAACTGGTCTGAAGCCCAAGTGCTTAATCCAAAAGACTTAGAATGATAGCTACACTTTAATCAAGTTACTACCAAGCAGTAATAAATACAATTGAATACTTTAGAGAATGCCTGGATTAGTGCTCAAGTTACACAAACAAAGCTAGATCCAGCAGGCCCGAATCCAGTCTATGCCACAGCAAACAAGGCGCACCAACTTCAGTAAGAAGCAGTTTAGATATGCATGCACTATAAAGTTCTCTGAGATAGAGAGCAGCTGATGCATGGGATAGACTAACAAATTACACTAAAGCAAGCACTATTTTATTTTATTGTTTATTTATTCCAGTTTGATGACCGGGGAAGTCCACTGGGCTCGGGGAGCCCATTTTCAGTGGAGGCCCGGGGAGAAAAGCTCCGCAATACATAGTTTAGTTACCTGAATAATTACAGAGAAACTTTGCATTACAAACAACAGGTAGCATTCAAAAAGAAAAGAAAACAAACAATTACAATTACAATTTTGCTTAAGCACTAGTTTAGATAATTTTAAGAACAACCTTGACACTTATATAGGAGTAACTGTTTTGGTATATTGGCAGACTAGAAGTGAATTAATTCCCATGCTTGAAATATTTGTATGTATGTATGTATATATGTACGCATGTTTGTATCTTTTTAAATAATTTATCCCACAAGATGGCAACACCTCTTTTTTTTAAGCACAGCTTTGATGTAATTGATTTATCAGAATATGATCTACTCTTCAAGTAAATTTGCGACAACTTACTGAAAAAATATGGTGTGTGGACATGCATTTTCGGAATACCTGAAAATGGTGATGACATAAGTAAGTGACATCCTAGCTAACACTATAGCAGTAAGTAATGGACTTATTGACAAACTAGACATTATAAGGCTGTATAAGGCTGTATTATGTATTCCTGCTCCTGTTTCTTTCACTGTTTGTCTCCTTAGAACAGTATAAATGAAAAGCATGAAAAATGAATCGATTCCTCTGTTATGCAATGCTGGTGATTTGCTCACCAATGGAAATTGCATGACCAACAAGATTGTTTTCCCTTCATTCTTATGCAGCCCATTTTTAATACAGTATTGGTGGTAATGGGCATATACTAAATAAGTAAATCTGATGTCTCTGCATTGTAAACTGGCAAATTATTGCATTTGTAAAGTTATAATGTAAAAGTACACTTCATTAACAAATGAATATAGGCATGTTCATAGGTTTATAAGTAACTATTAAGCAATCAGTCTACAATTAGAGCCTAGCGAATAAACCATATTCAGAAAATTCCCATAACTTCAAGGAGGGCAACACAAGATAGATCATGGAGAATTTGAGGCTCCCATCTAATTATTTAGAAACTGTTTGTTTGTTTTTTGGCTTTTCCCGGTTAGGGGTTGCCACAGTGGAACTCTGGTCCACTAATGATTGGCAGTTGGTTTTTATGGTGTCGAGTTACCAGCCTGACACCCAACCTTCAATGAAGGCACGCCCATTCAACGCATGTCTTTTGAACACCCACTCGACTGCAGGGAGGACATGCAGACTCCACACAGACTCCACACAGAAGGCACTCCCAACCCAAGCCGAGAATCGAATGGGAGAACCTCTTGCTGTGAGGCAACAATGCCACCGCTGCACCACCTGCCTTGAAAATGGCAAGAGTGGTACTTTGCCTAACATAAAGTGGAAGTTTGTTCCAGAATAAACTTATCACATCAATGTATACTAATAATTTTTTTAATGAATAGGAGATCAAGCAAGGTCATCTCTTTAATAGCTCAAAGGTTAGAAACAGATCACAATGGAAGATGGAGCATATAAATAGAAAAGGCAGCCAATCTGTCTGGATAATTCAGGGTCCTGTTAACTTTCCTTTTGTTTACAGAGTAGCTGAGCACCGTGCTGGATTTAAATAAATCACTAACCTATGTATGGTAATTCCATGGTGGTACAGCGGTACCATTGTTACCTCACAGCAAGAAGTTCTCCCGTTCGATTCTCGGCTTGGCTTGAGAGTGCCTTCTGTGTGGAGTCTGCATGTCCTCCTCATGGTTGGGTAGTGTTTGAAAGAGATGCGTGAGTAAATGGGCATGCCTTCGTTGATGGTTGGGCATCGAGCTGGCACCTCGGCGTTTCGTAAAAAAAAATATACTGCCAATCATTAGCGGACCGGATGTAGTGGATTTTCTTATCAGAAAGACAGAAGAATAATAGAGTTTGTACTATAAAATATATATACTTCTAAAATTATAAGTTATCTCAATCCCTATGATAATGCAAAGATATCTAAAGCCATGATTTTAAGAATAATTTTAATTATCTTACTTCATTTGCATCTTGAAAATATCAGTAATAAGAACATAATAAACTACAGTGCTGACGTATTTTAAGGTTTTAGACATATTTCTTGCATAATATTATTTAAATTAAATAAGATCATTCTGAGATGTAGAAAAATGAGAAGGAAACATCCAATATGTCCCTAATGTAGCACAAAGAAGCTGTCAAATTGCATCACAAGTTTCCTTTTAGAAGTTCTTTAATCTCATTGCTGTTTTCCTATTAATACTACAGATTGCTTTATGGCTCTGCACTTTAATGTATTTGCATACGTTTCTCATGTGATTTGATTCTGTAAGATGGAATATACTTGCTTCATTTTTTAAGCAAATCTTTGGACATGCTTTAAAGTCAAATAGCCTAGATTACGATTCACCACCAAAGAGCAGAATGTTATTTGCCTTATGAAAAAAGTTAGAAATAAGGCACTTGGAGGTAATCATTCCATGTTTATTTCACTCATGAGTCATTTATTCTTAGTATAGATTAATATACTAACCAAAATGTTTGCTCATACTCAGTTCTATGCCTATGTATGGCTCCAAAATGGATTTAGTCAAATTGTGTGTCTCTCTAATTGCAAACCTTAAGCCCATGAAGTTTGTTGCAACTAGAGCGCATCCCAAAGTATGCTCCATATATGAATTAAAAGTTTTATGGTGTTTTACAAAAGATATCACCCTTATGGCAGAGCATACCAATTAACAGCTCAGCCTAAGTTATTGGGTGATATATTATTAAAAAAACTTCATGAGAATATAAGATCTAAACCTGAGCAGGAGGCAAAGTGTTTTGCTGATGTGCCTGAAAAACAATTATAAAAATATTTAATACTGTTATAACAATGGATCCAAGATGACTTACCTCTTGTACAGAAGGTTCAAATAAGAGGCAGTGGTATACAGGTATAGAAACGTATCCAGTGCTCTTGCAAAGTTCAGTGGTAGCTAAATTATGGTATCCACATACTTAACTTTTTTTATTCCCTCAAATTTATATTACATAAGAGTTTAATAGTAAGCAAAAAAGTGTTAAGGCAATGTAAGTATTTGTAATAAAATATGACATTAAACATACTTATTAACAAAAAAATATTAAGTCATTAAAAACTGAAAACAATAATTTCTTTGTGCACCATCAGTGTATTCACAAAAGTCACCTAGAAAAAATATGTATTTCTTACCCTTATTGTTGAATGTTGATAACAAGTATTCAAAGCTAAGTATTTGTATAATAAGTATTCAAAGCTAAGTATATTTATGTGAATCTGGAGTCCCTAAAGTGACAATTAGCTTTCCATAATGTTATGACAACATGCGTGCAGTTAGGGAATAAATATGATTAGTAGTTGTGTTGTTAGCATGTCATAGTATCTTCAGGTGTTTAGTGCATTTCATTAGGCTGCTGTATGGAAAGAGTCACATATATGGATAACAAACACTATAAAGACTGAGTTCAGAAAAATGTATAAAATGTATTACCAATTTAAAACATATACTAAATGCAGTGCCAAAAAATTATTAAAATAAAAGTGGAATTATTTATTTTTATCCAACCATTGCAGGGATAACTGGAAATCAAACTAAAAGTGCATATCTCACATGTCACAAAAATTTGATTTGGGTCTTGCATTTATTTAATTATTTTTTATTTAATTACTCATTTAGTTACTCACTGACTTGCATGTTAATTGCTAACATTACACAGATTCATGGAACTAAAAATAACAATAACACGTTTCACATAAGTCAGACCGGAATCTTACAGTCTTAGTCTCTGATGTAGTTGTAATTCATTTTCCTTCAGTAATATATCAGTATAGATTATAAATTAAACAGTGGCTTTGCTTCTTTGACAGCTGTGACTGACTTTTGAGCCAAATATACCATATTATAAAGTCACATCAATATGTCTGAACAGTCACAGGATTTTTTTTAACAAGTACTCTCAGCTGATGACACCATATCTCTCAAGAGCTTTGATTTGGATGGGACATTCCAGTTTAAATGGCAGGGTTGAGCAATGTCCTCTGCTCTTGATTAATTCCAAATATGCTGAAAGTCCTGATTCGGGTCATGTCTCCTAGTCTGCTCAAAGCTGTGACTTGCAGTTAGAGGAAGCTGGTTCATCCAGATACACATCACCAAAGTATTTCTTTCTTTTTTGTCTAGTCCATAGCTCATCTCCTCCTAACTGATATTCCATTTTGCTTTATTTTATTTATTTATCTTTTTGCCTTGAGAAGAGAGAAGGGATAGTTAGAGTTTCTAGAAAGCTTTAAAAGCCATTGTGAATTTAGTATATGAAATTCATCAGAGCCACTATTATTTTCAACAGTCCTGAAAGAAATTTTAGTATAAGTCATGCAAACCTAACCTTTACAAAAATCATACTTGTTTCAGTGCTTCTCTTCATGACTTATGGTAATAACAATAACACACTGACATTTTTGCAACAAAAAATTGAACATCCCCACAAGTAAATGTTAGCATATATTTTAATTTGCAGAAAGTCACAACTTTACCAGTTCTCATGCTTTGTAATTACGCTTCCAACCTTATAATGCCTTTCTACAGCCTCGAGTGCAGTCCTATATTCAGCAGTGACAGAAGCTTTGTGTAGTTTAACTTCCACTCTGACTTGTTTACTTAAAGTACATTTCAGATACAGTATAACTTTCAGCTTATAGCACATTTTATATATGGCCCTGGTAGCAAACATCAAAGATGTGGAGAAGGAAAATGTGGTCTTTATTCAGCGATAACCAAAAAACAGTACATTGTTTTTATATGGAGTTTATTGCTGGTTTCTAGTTTATTGAAAGGATGGAAATCCATGGCTGTAGAATATATTTAACAAATGCCATTTTGTTAGGATACTTTCCCACCGGAAGAAGTATTCTATATAAAAGGTCATCACCTTAACTGTAGTTTGCATGATTTATGTTTTATCTTTTAAGAGCAAGACATCACTCTGTGCAGCAAAGCAAAAATATGTGATTCTGCTTTACTAAAAATCTATAATTAGTTTTAGCTGTTTAATATTTCGCTGTGTAGTCGAGCAATAAAAAGAAGAGCAAAAGTAATACTATGTGCTAGGACTAGGACTGCAGATTGAAATATTGCTGCAGGATTCAAGAAACTCTGTGTAGGCTCCTTGTAGGGCCTACACGGAGTGCATCCATGTACATGGCAATGATTTGCGCTTGGCAACTCACAATGTATATTAATGATGTGCACCTAAGTGTGTTTCATGGCATGTTTCAGTACTGTTGGCTGCAAAACCTCATACAACAGCATGGATAATGAATCCATGTACAGGAGAGCCCCGACAGTCTGCCTGTATACCTCTCAACCTCTTACAGTAAGAAATCTGTACAAAGCCATTAAATAAAGTGTGACAAAGGATGAAAAATAGGGAGTTAGGGATGTACTGCCCTTATAAATTTAGAAAGTTGACAAGAGTAAAAGTTTCTGCACTAGCATGCATTTTCTGAAGAATATGAAGTCTGAAATGAAATCGTCTGTCATTATTTAGTGACTTCCATCTCTAATGATTTTTAAAAACAACAACAATTTTATGAGGAACACAGCAAAAATATTAGCTGAAACTCTGGATATCCTGCAAAAATCAGTACAGTTGAAAGGTATGTCTGCCCCACACATAAATGAACAGTAATCGCTGTTAGACATGCAGACAAGTCCTCTCAATGTGTTAGTGGAAGACATGTGGCCAAAGCCATGAGTAATGTTGTGGAAAAATTACAGAACTAGTTATATCTGTTTACTTTGGCTTTTCTCCTATTTTTTTTATTTTTGCCATATTTACGCTATGCACCATGGCATATGGCTATGCTTACCTTGTTTACACAACGGGACCAGCCATGTATCAGGTATGACCCAGATATGCAAAAATATAAAGAAGATGCTTTCAGCTGCTATTGCTAAGCAACAGTGGGCAGTGGGCATCGTTCAAACCCAGTAAGAGGGGCTCTGGTATGCCCATACCATCAAATTAAAAATAAATAATAAAATACATGATTTCATGTAAATTAATTCTGTGGTGACATGTTGCATGCTGGACTGGAGTGCAGATGGTCCTGGGCTCTAGTCCAAAGTACGCAAACTTTATTTATACTGTTGTGACATTACAGCTTATAGAAATAAAGTGGTACTCTAATGAAATAAGCATGGGGAATTGCATTGGTTGAAAGTATTGTGTTGGCTAAAAGTTATTTTCTGATATATTTGAAAAAGCTGCATGCTACTTAGCATCTCACAAACCAATGCACTTGTTTGCACATTGGTATGGAGAGTGAAGCTTTTTCAAGTGTATCAATATGCAGACATTGTACACTCTTAGTAAGCACAATTGTCAGGAAAAATTGAAATTTAAAGGTGAATTGGCGGGCATTGCACATTAGACATTGAGCTTGAACTTGTGCAGGTACATCAATTGTTGGGGAGGGTGTTCAATTCAGACCACAGTGGTGGGGTGTCCAGGAGTCAAATGTCTTTATTGAGCTCCTGGTTAAGGACCATGGGCCATGCCTCATGCAGGAAAACTATACTGGCTGACAATAGAAATCTAAAGCCTGGTCTAGTTTGGCAAGGGCTCTGTCCAGTGCAACCTGTATCACATGCACTGGGGAACAATGTTGTTACCATTTTGAGGCTCTCCAATGGTGGAAATTGGATATCATTGATCGTTGGATCAGGCAATGTCAGGCAGGGAGCACCCCAGAGATATATACGTATTAATTTCATTTAGTACTTGTAAATATTCAAGCTGAATATGGTAAAAAATGGCATTCACAATGCTTTTTCTTTTCCCTCTTTCCATGGCTGCAAAGGAGAGGGCCTCCAATGTGAGATCCCATGATAGTTGATTGGCCAGGATGCAAGAAGCATGTGATATGTAAGCATAATTATATAAAGTACTGTTATTGCAGCCTTAACAGTTAAAGACAGATTAGTTATTATATCATACAGTTGTACAAACTTGGGAATGCATAACTGAACTTTAAAAGCAAGTATGAATGCATTACTGTGTAGCATAACTTTCTACTGCACTTATTTATGCTGAATACCCAGATTTATGAATCACTGTTTTGGTCTGTTCATTGTAAGATGTATGGTTACCTGGCAAGTAATTGATATAGAAGTCAGTAAATAATGAGTGTCAAAATGTATGTTAACACAAATCCTATGCAACTATCCATGTATGTTAAAATATGTTCCTAGTTAGGGTCATTGTACACTCATTATTTAATGATATGCCAAAAAATCCTGCTCGAAAAGGTGGAGAGATATGGTCTGTAACACAAAGCAACAGTTGCACATTCTCACATAATAGTGAACATGAATCTATAAACTGTAAAAGGAAAGAGTACTTGCATTATATTGTATTCGAAAGGAAAAGTACAGTATTACAGTAGTTATTCCTTGTAGGTTCAAATACTACACTCAACAAATATAAAACTCATCTGATTATAATACTGTTTTAGTTTGCCATCAATAAAAAATACAATACTTTACATAATCATTATTATAGTATTTGAAGTGTAGCCGTCCATCCCTGTGGCTTGAATGGCCTGCTGTCAAGTGTAATCACTGTGCATGGAACATGCGTATGTACAATATCTGCACCCATGAATGATTGCTGGATGCAATATGATCTGTACTATAGTGTCTATGTGTTAGGAACAGGGTAGTATTCTAAGTAATAAAGAAGCTTCTTAGCAGTTGGCATTGTTAAGTAAAATATAACAGAATAAAACAAATGAATTGTAGAAAACGTTGTATATTATCTGTGAAGTTACTGATTTTTGTCATTTTTTTCCTCTCACCCCACCCCTTCTCTTGTTTTTTTTTTTTTGTTTTGTTTTGTTATGGATTTCTTGTTTTTTGTTATTACTTTTATTATTATGATATTATTTATATAATCATATGCCTTGTTATATTATTTTGTATTGCTTATGTTTCATTTATTATGTATCATTTTATATTGCTTTGTTGTTTAATACTTTTTTCATTTTTGTCATTGTATTTTAATTATAGTTTTTAAAACTTGTTATAATAATTTAATATTGTGTCTTTTTTATTTTATTTTCATTTAATTTGGTTTGTTTTATTTAATTTTCAGTTTTTAATTTTAATCATATTATTACTGCAGCACAGCAGGGTAAGCCAGTTCCCCATGATCTGCCTACACTCGCTCCACCGGCTGAAGGACCAAGGCCCAGCACTTCTGGGCTGCCGCCTGGCATCACTCCCCCCACTGCCCCTGCTTTACCTGGACCCTCAGATGGTTTTGCTCCAGAGGCTAGGCCTGTGGTCCCCTCTGTGAACAACGGTAAAGTGGGCGCATTCATTACTTGAGCGGAGTTGCCCAGTGTGGTGTGTGGAATTGTGCACCAGACCATGGGCGCATGCCTACACAGGATGGAGAACCGGCTTTCCATCTTGGTACAGCAGACCAGCCATAGGCACAGACATAGGTCACTGCAGCTAGCATCCCAGTGATGGAACAGTGAAGACAGTCCAATGGGTGAGGAATTGAGTCACATTTCTACCATGCCTGATGTCCATGGGATCTCAGACTCTCAACCCCCCACCTTAACCATTATATTGCCCCCCTCTTGTGTCCTTCACCACCCTCTCTCTTGTCTTGAATGTCTTGTCTGTCAGGAAATGTTTCCTCACCTTCTCAACTTGCCTGCCCCAGACTTGCCTATGTCCCTTCCCCAACAATCCATTCCCTCCTTAATAAAAAAACAGCACCTGTCCCCCAAAAAATATTGTTCCATACATAGCTCTCCAGTTCGCACACTTGTGCACTTGGCACACTTAATTTAGTCCAATTGGCCTCACAACACACGTATGTTGTTGTCACCTCTCTCTCAGGAGGTGACAGTTGAAATTCAGCTAAGAATCTGTACATGTGCTCAGTTGTTACTGTTGAAAAAATGGATAGCTATGGTTACTATCTACACCCTTCTTGCACATTTCTGTCTTCCTATCACTTTGTTTTCTCCCTGCTTGCTTCCAATTTCACCACTACCCTATCTTCCCCATTTCTTTTGTTTAAAGAATCATTGCACAATTATTAGCATTATGCAAACACAGGCAAAATGTTTGCACAATGGGAACCAATAAAGAGAAGATAATCAATACAGATATTGTCAAATAAGTACATAACTGACAATATTAGTGTGTCATCCATCATGAAAATAATTATGATATAGGAAATACTAGGTCATCTTCTATAACTGAGGGTGACTATAATGTGAAGTGGGACACCATTGAAAAAAGACAGATGTCTGCTGTATTACAACCCTAGACCTTATCCATGGTAGTCTTATGCTCACAGCTGTTGCCAGTAGAAGGATTAACAAATACATGTGCATGTTTAATTTCATTGCTATCTAATGCAAGGTCACATAAGTAAAATACAAGTTACAATCCTTGTATCAGAACCCAGGATCATGTGAACTTCATGTCAACACTTAACATCTGCAGCCACAGGAGAAGTTGCATGAAAACTTAATACAGTAATATTTATCCTGAGGTTCTCACTGTTAAACAAAGTGCAATGGCACTTAACGGGTTTGCTCTATGCTATCTGACATTAAGGGAATGCATCCCAGGTCTATTTTTAGATCTCTGGGTCCCATCTGCTACCTGGTTGGTCCTCTTCTGCAGTTTGTACACTGCTGCTGTCCACACAAACCAGCTATGCATAGCTGAAGCTGTTTGTGCTACGTGCAGCAATGCACAAACAGTGGCTCTAAATATTGAGATAAAAACAAGTGATAATAGGCAGAAAATAAAATCAATGAATTATGTACAGAGCAGAATATCTTACTACATAGGAAATATGCCTACATAGGTCTATAATCCAATTCACCATCCAATGCACATGCCAAACAGAGGATGGGTGCCTTAACCTTGTGTTTCACACATACACCCTTGTAGCACGCATCAACAGTCATCCAGCATCATACCTTTCAACCTGTTAGAGCAAGAAATCTGGACAAAGACAGAAATAATGGGGGTACAAATGCTTAAAATAGGGTCACTTTTTAAATATTTGCTTATGCAAATTTAGAAAGTTGATTAGCATGAATTTTCTGAAGGATATGAAGTCTGAAACTCAAATGTGTGCCATTATTTTCTGAATTCACTCCTAAATGATTTGCCAGTGATTTTCTAGAAAAGCAAATTTTATGAGAAACAAACCATAAATAGGAAGTAAAATCTGGAACTTCTGCAAAAATCTGTACAGTTGAAAGGTATGTCAGCATACACTCATACTGAAAATAATGTACAGTCATAATAAAATATTACGTTTTACCTGTACATGTAGTGAAATGTTTCACTTTTAAAATACTGCACTCACTAATTACACAACCCATTAGGATATGTGCTTGCAAATATACAGCACTATTGCACATGTTTGTGTTCCTTGGTCATTCATCAGTTATCTGTTTAGTACTCTGTGACATACTGTGTGTACACCATTCTATATCATTGCATTTACATGTCAAAGGCTGTTAACTGGGAATAATATAATATGTGGCTACTAACTAAGGAAAGACAGGTTGGATGTCACAGACAAGCACTGACTGTTCTTTTGGGGGTGGGGGAGCAAAGGTGTGTATCTGTTATGACACTAACAAGACTGTGTTGATCTGGTTAAGTTCCATCTGTGGAATCCTACCTGTTGTTTATGCTTGACAACTGTTATTTCTAATGGCTTCCTAGTACAAATGTATATTGATGCCAGAGAATAGTTTTAGGTTCCTAAGTGGTGAGTGAGTCTGCTATATTTGTCTCATAGCCAATGCAAGGACGTATTGAGCATGGGTATGTCTGCCTACAACCTCACCTACTGCTAGTTCTTCCTCTGAGTCATCATCAGCCTACAGCTGTGATGACGTTAGCATTGTCAGTAGGATGTTTTACTCATCCCCTTGATGATCCTGCTGCAACTGTTTTCACTATATTAACCTGAGTAGCATACTGCATACTATGAGCGTTGAGGGGCATGTCAGTGGATTGTAATGGTGTCCTTGGCCAGAGGTATGTAGGTAATGGCACTGTGAGTGCAGTAGCTGAAAAACATGCTATATGGCATTGCAGGTTGGACTGTGTGTCTCATTAAGGTGCTCCTCTGTGTGTGTGTGTGTGTGTGTGTGTGTGTGTGTGTGTGTGTGTGTGTGTGTGTGTGTGTGTGTGTGTGCGTGTGTGCGTGTGTGTGTGTGTGTGAGTGTGTGTGTGTGTGTGTGTGTGTGTGGGTGTGTGTTCATCAGCCATGACTTCAGTGCATAGCATGCTTTGCAGATATCCTCCATAGCTCACATTTGGTGCCATTGGGAGGTGTGGCACATATGGAAGTTGTGCTAACAGCAAGGGTTGCCAACATGCATGTTCCAGATGATTTAATGCCATTACACATGACTTGGTAGTTGTTCAAGTGGTAGAGCTTATGCTTAATGTAGACCCTACCCTGTTCCGCAGGTGTTCTTCTCATGTGTACATGACTGTAATGTATGACACACATTACTGGAGGGTAGTGTGATATGTTACAATTGTTGCATTCTTGTGACCCTCTCCTCAGAACTTATGTTAAAATATATGTGCTCTCTGCCATGTTGTAGCATAGCATGCAGGAACATTTGGAAGATCCTGGATGCTGATGTCTATGACACACCAAGCATGTCCCCTGGTAGTCTACTAAAGGTACCTGTGGCTATGATACTAAGTTTAACACATACCTTAATTTCCACTGGGATGGGTTCCCTGTGTTTGGCCCTTTATCTGACTCAAGGCTGCCAGAGGTCCCATAGTTCCTCTACTGTGTTGTCGGCCTGTAAAGTCTTCACCCTCTCTCTGTCTATGGCTATTGCCAGCAGCAGCAACTTCAGTCTGTAGCACAGACAAATGTATTTAAAAGGTAGTTGCTACTAACAATCTGTCTGTGCTTATGTTGTGTCTGTACTCCACTATTTTTTCACACCACATATTAGAAAGGGCATGGAGTCTACATTTGTGCCTTGTCTCTTGTTGAGTAGCTCCATGGGATTGCTTAATTAGCATACAGTTCAGCAGTGTATGCTGCAATTAGCATCTCTGAAGCACAGACTAGGTCAGACGTAATCAATTACTAATGTACACCATTTCAAAAAGGCAAATGTATAGCTAGGCAAACCAATGTGAATGAGTTATTTCATAAGTCATATTCAGTTACACATTTCTTTTACAGTAGTATATTTTGACAGAGGAGTATTGTACTCCATCAGGTATGTATCCATTTTATTACCTAAATAATACATATACTGGAATGTCCTTATGAATAATGTGAAGTAAATATGCATGCATTTGTTAGGACTCTACTCATGACATGGCCTTATTTTCCAGTCATTTGAGAGGTACAGAGGATGCAGAGTAGGCCGACAGTATAATGCCGTTTGACAACTATGTAAACATGTTTCATGAAAAGATACTTTGATAGCACTTTTAACATTTCACTGTTGCTTGGTGAGCACAATTGTTCCTTTGCCTGTTACTTTGTTTGTGGGGGGGGGGGGTGAGTTCCTGCTATGGCACAAACTAGAATGGACTGTTGTGTTGGGTAGGTGAACATAGTTTAGTATCTGCTATGGCACAAACAAGGATATGTTCCAATTGCTACTCTCCTTATGTGTTTTGTAGCCCCCTTTGTTATTTTTTGACTACTGTTGAATCTTTAAATTATAATCAAGTGGTGAATACTGCGATACTTCCTTTACTGCTTTATCTGTATGCTGTTTATTTGTACTTATGTGATCCTTATATGTCTTATCATTATTTTGTCTTATATTAAACAATATACCCCCCTCTCACCCCCTAAATGGCCCATCTCAATACCGGAAGATTGCCAAATTCCAGTAATAACGGCCACACAGGTACAAAACGCACTCTCTAAAGCCAAGAATACAGCATCCATGGGACCAGATGACATCCCGGGCTGTGTACTACATGAACTACAATATGAACTGGCACCTCACCTAAGTGTCATGTTTAATCATAGCCTCACCTCAGGTTTCGTGCCCACTGAGTGGCGCAGAGCTACAGTTATCCCAATCCACAAGGGGGGATCCACCTTGGATCCCGGAAACTACTGTCCCATCAGTCTGACAAGCCTTATCTGCAAGGCCATGGAGCGTATATCATGGAACTTATAAACAAAGACATTGGCAACCTTAAAACACTGGACCCCACCCAGTTTGGGTTTGTGAAGGGCCGATCTTGTCTCCTGAACCTGATTGACTTCTTTGAATCAGTCTCCAGAGCCATGGACAAGGGTAAGGTGGTCCACACAGCCTATCTAGACCTTGCCAAGGCCTTTGATACCATCCCCCACTCTGGAATCATAGATAAACTTACTAAGTTGGGCATTAATCCCTATGTCACCCAATGGGTTGCTAAATGGCTTACTGATAGAACCCACACTGTAAAAGTACCCGACTCCAAATCCAGCTCCAGACAAGTGACAAGTGGAGTACCTCAGGGTTCAGTCCTGGGGCCGCTCTTGTTTGGCATCTACTTCTCTGAAGTACAGGTCAGCACTAAGGGACTCTATAACAAAGTTTGCAGATGACTGCAAACTGGGAGCCATTATTGAATCCCAAATGATGTGGATACTCTACAAAAGGGCCTTACAGAAACAGATGCTTGGTACCAGAGCCATGGGCTCAAGCTCAATGCCAAGAAATGTATTGTTATCCCCTTTGGGAAAAAACATGCATCCATGAATTACCATATAGGTGGCAGTACACTAAACACAGAAAGTGTGATAAGAGACTTAGGGACACAGGTGGACAGTGGTCTCACCTTCGATAACAACATCGCCACAACAGTCAGGAAATCCTTCTATGTGGCACACCTCATCACGAAGGGCTTTTCATCCAGAAAAAAGGAGGTCATTGTCCCACTGTACTCATCCCTCATTAGACCCATTATAGAATACAACGCTCCATTTGGTATGTACCTCTCAAGACATCTGCAACAACTGGAAAGGCCTCAGAAACACCTCACTAAAAGAATCACAGGCCTAAAGCAGATGCCCTACGCTGACCGCCTTAAAAAACTCCAGCTATACTCTGTTGCATATCATCTACTCAGAGGCGATCTCTGCTTAACGTGCAAGGCCATGTCAAACCCAGAGCTGTTGGACATGCTACACTTAAAGAAATCCCAATCCCTCAGAGCTACACGCTCCAGGGATTTAAACCTTGTCATCACAATAAACAAAACATGCTGGAGGGATAGGTTCCTGACCCAGAGACTCCCCAGACTCTGGAATAGATTGCCCATACATGTCAAGCAGAGTGCCTCTTTGGACCTCTTCAAGAGGAACCTTGACGATTGGATGGGAGAAAGGAAATTCACCCCAGGGATCACGTCAGTCGCCCTGCTAGACAGGGGTCCAGGAAAGTAAATAATGTGGGAAGAAATAGCCAGGGAATTGTTATGGCTAGGCTTGTATAGGCCCTAGGGCTGATAGCCTAGTACCAACCTATGAACCTATGAACCTATGTAGACCCCTATTTTCTGAGGCAGAAACTGACCTCATAATTGAGGCATTTACACCAACATCATACACTCCTGGTGTCCAGGGGTTGGGCCAATATGTCAGAATGTGCAGCCCTGTGGGATGAACTTGTCCAAAGCTTTAATGCAATTGGGCAACACATTTGCAGTTATGAGCAGATGCAACACAGAGCCACAGACATAATTCATGCTACAAGGAGGTATGCAGCTGAAGTGGCACATGATCGATAGATCACCGGTAGTTGGTCTGCAGCAGAACACCCTCTCACTGCCACCGAGGAATTCCTAGCAAACATTGCCACACAGGACAGCTCTCAGCAATCCATTAGCCAATACATTCGGGATATGCATGCCACTCCTGCATCTCAGGAGGAGCTTTCAGATATACTTTGTTAGATCATCAGTAGAATACTGTTGCATTCATTCTGTAATAGTGTATATATTTTATATGTGTGTCAGGTTGTTGTTTTTTTGTGGGGGTATTTAAGATAGATGAAGTTTTAAGCTTATTTTGAAGTTGTCAGCCACATTCTTGTTAACATTTCAGTTACTGTAGATAAAGATGATTAAAAGTATTACCTCTTGTTATACTGTTAAATGTGGTGCTGTTGCCAATATGTCTTCCTTTTCTTTTTTCATGACCATCAGGAATTCAGAGATATAGGGCTCCTACTGTTGATAAGTATATACATTTATGTCAGTATTGTAGATATATTATAACATATCAGCTAAAGTGCCTTCTCAGGCCTGCTGTATGGATTGCTGTACTATCTGTATACTTGTCAAATGTACAGATATTTGCTGAATGTCCAGATGCTTGACTCATGACTCTGGCCCATATTTAAGATCATAGTGATTGACCTACAAATTACTGACAAGACATTAATGATTGGAGACATTAAATATTGACAGAGCTCTCACATTCAGACTGAATTCCCTTTAGAAATGCCATGGTGAAGCAATACCTGTTATTCTATCAGCTTTCTAGGTTTGTACAGGCAATATGTCACAATGCTCCCTATTACTGGGCTTTCATCCACCCATTATTCATGGAGGTTGACATTTACAAATGTCTGTAATAGTGACATCAGTGTAAATTGCTTAACATATATTGCAGCATAGTAGTATTAATGTGTTCCTGTTTTCCTTCCTTTTATCACAAGTGAACATGGAAGTGGTTCTGTGTCCTACACCACTTGATGTCAGTGTCTTATCAGACTCTGATGATGATGGTGGCCAAATGAGACACAGCAAGGGGTAGCAGAGGCTGAATCTGGCACAGAGGTTGTCATCCAGCCACCCCCCCCCCCATTATCACCAGTGACAGCCAGTATGCCTACACATACCAACTCCATTATGGCCATAGATATTGAATAGTTGGAGAGCAAGGACACTGACCAGGGAAGTGTGGGTACTTTGCTTCAGTTACTGCTGACACTGGCCATAGCTAAACTGATGGCAAGGTGCCATGCAGGCGGATTGATATGGGTGCTTGCAGGAGGCCTGCTGTCCCTCCCCCACCTTTCACAGGTGTCTCTACACGTGTCACTCAACATATATTTAGGGCCATCATGCAGCACAATCTGACATCCGTGACTAGCTCCACCATGTTGCTAATTCCCTGTAACAGTTGAATGACACATTGGAATGGGATGTGTCTGTGAGGGATCACAGAGTATCTGTCATGGAACGCACATTGTCTGTGATGGAATGTCTGCTGGGAGGAGAGCATCGGCCTTGTGGGTGTAGGTCAGCAACTATATCCTCTGAGAGCCACCATGGCTGTGCCTGATCATGGTCCCATAGTGGCAGTACATCGAGTGCTCCAGCAGACAGTGTACTGTCCACACCCAGACATAACAGGTCCTGGGTGTTCCCATGAAGGAAGCATGTCCAGCAGACATCGGTCACCTTCAGGATGTAGCACAACATCTGACCGTGGGTGTGGTGATGCCAGTGCAACTCCTGGCAGAGCCAGTTCTCATGGTCAGGGGCAGAGATGGTGAACTGCCACCTCTACTATGCACGGCTCACAGCTGTCTGACAAACATGCATGTAGGGCTACCACTGAGATTGGCTATGTTCATGCAGATACTCACACACGTATGTCACATTGAGGGCACCTACAGAGATACATGCAGCATTTACATGGTTCATCTTGCCTGTTTCTCTTGCTTACTCACACAAACACACACACACACACACACACACACACGCACACACACGCACACACACGCACACACACACACACACACACCCACCCACACCCACACACACACACACACACACACACACACACACACACACACACACACACACACACCTGCCAAACTTTTGTGTTAGCCTAGGCCTCCTGCAACCCCACACAACACCCTGTGCAAGTGATGATAACTGTGCCACATCCCTGTTGTCTATATTTTGGATTCAGGGATACTAATGTTATGTGTCTGATGCGCAGGGTGAATATCTATCATAATATGAATGTATTACCTCCATTTGTGCTGTTGAACTACTCAACTGCCTCTCTCTCCTTCCTCCACTTTAGGTATTTATTCTTACTACTCTGCATACTATACACTACCCATCTTCATTACCAAGCATGTTCTGTATGAACTATCCTTAAGTCTCCTATACTTCTCTTATTGCACTACATCGTTTTGCCACATCTCACTGTATCATCTTACAATTTTGTTTAAAATATTATATAATACTAGGATTATTCATAACTGCATTTTATTGTACTTTTTATCATATGTTTATTGTATTTTTATTGTATCTTTGTAATTTTGGAGCTTTTCTCCCCGGGCCTCCATTGAAAATGGGCTCCTTGAGCCCAGTGGACCACCCCGGTTATCCAACTGGAAATAAATAAATAAATAAAATAAATAACTGTACCTGTCAGTTAGATTGTAGCTTGCCAGTTAAATATTTGCTATCATAATAATGTATCTACTTTATAGTGGATGCGTTTGTAAGGGTTGTGAAGTCAGACAATGAAATGTGTCTTAATAATATATTTAACTTTCTCTTTAAGGATTGTTTAGTACAAACTTATGGGTGCACATCCAAAATCAAATGCATAAAATTCAGAGCTCAGGACTGTATGTCAGCACTGAAGACAAATATCATCAGAATGTTAATACAGAATAATGTTCGTTTTTCCATGTGCATCAGCATAGGTTCTGAGGTTCATAGGCTGTGACTAGGGTATTGACCTGATGGTGTTTAGAAGTATAGTTATTACATCACAATATAATATTCAATGGCAGATACATGCCCAAGTTTTCTCTATCAAGGACTACCCATGTCCAGGAGAGAAGCAGCAGTGATCCATGGCAGATAATGTTTTCACATAAAGTCATCCAGCTTGTGCTTAAACATGGTAATGGAGGTGCTCTGCTTGACATGGATATAAAGCCTACTACTGCAGAGGAGTGACAACCTTTGAGTGATAAATCTGTTTCTCCAGCATGTCCTATGATTGTTATAGTGTGGTCCCTGGAGCAGGTAACTCTAGTTCCATATTAGTTATGGATGTGCAGTAGTTTCTTCCAATTTTGGCCACAGATAGCCCTAAAAGGCATACATAATCTGCTTCAAAGCTATCGATATGATACTGCACAGTGACAGCTACTTCAGTCGACCCACAGAAGACATGGGTTGGAGAACCCCTGATGTTTTATTATTCAGAAGTGTCTGAGGTCTGTCAAGTTGGTGCAGCTGTCTGGTACAATACATATCAAAAGGAGGATTACATTCATTAATACAGCCAATGAGAGATGAGTATAAGGGATTGATAACATATTTTGCTATTGATGTAATGCCGTTGCTAATTAGATGTAAGATGTAGAATGCCTACCTCCCCACAGTAGACCCAGGTTGCAGTCAACATGCGTTCCAAGGTCTATCAAAACAAAATTGGGGAATAGTGTATTCTTGGGTGTTTTATAATAAACAGTAACATTTGTTATTACCACATAGTATGCTGATGCATTTTTGTGCAGTGACTAGTGCAACAAAGATGGTTTGCCACAGATTCTCTGTTTTATTCAGGACTTCTGAGACATATATGTCAAACATGAGGGGCTACAGAATTAACAATTCTGTTACCAAACAGGTGACAGGACTACTGCTTGAGGTGAAATTTCTCACTGTGATTGAATGTTGTTGGTCTGTGATCCCATTTGCAAATCGACTGATAACATAGGATTTGATATTCAACTTAGTTAGTTTCTCACTGAAATGAATGTTAGATTGTGTTGAAGGCCTTGTGCACAGCTTTGAATTTATGTATGTCTCTGGTCACAGCCTTGAATCCCACCTGGTTTAGCAGCCAGAGGTTACCCTTGAGAACATCTAAAAGGAACAAAGCTGGTGTTCACAGGTCAACTATGCCCTTGTGTCGGAGACACATGCAAATTGTTTCCATTGCCTTACAGCAGAGGTTGCATAAAGTTATGGATCTATGATTACACTTGCATTTTGCCATTCATCCCTTGTGTGGTTGGAAAATGGTCACTGTATTCAATTCAGTGTGGACAACAGCAGTATTCAGACTGTGGTTGAATATGGTGCCTATTGGAGTAGCTCACTGTTGAAGCACAAGAAGAACGTAAGCTGGAATGCCATCTGGTTCCCTGGAGACTGTGCTCTTAATCTTGGAGAGGACAGTGATAGCTTTCTCTTTGTAGATACCAGAGGTTGGAGGTGATGTTGCACACAAGGTTTGTAGCAAGTTTGGTGGTAGGAAGGGGACACTTTTTAGCCAAATGTGTTTGCTAGCAGGTTTGAAATTTGCACTGGGTCAGTGTGTGTGATACCATACACAATTAGTTCCAAATACATCTGAGTTCTCTCTCTGTCTCTCTCATATATATATATGTGTGTGTGTGTGTGTGTGTGTGTGTGTGTGTGTGTGTGTGTGTGTGTGTGTATATATATATATATATATATATATATATATATAGACAGAGAGAGAGAGATGTTTTGCAAATTATTAACATAGTTGGTCGGTGAGGGTTTTAGAAGATGTCTTAATTGCATATTTACACTGAG
This sequence comes from Protopterus annectens, assembly GCF_019279795.1. Taxonomy (NCBI): domain Eukaryota; kingdom Metazoa; phylum Chordata; order Ceratodontiformes; family Protopteridae; genus Protopterus; species Protopterus annectens. The sequence continues at coordinate 1,684,012,454 of NC_056743.1, forward strand.
GAGAGTGGCCTTCCAGTCCTGGTTTCTCAATGCTGTATTTGTAAACAGCAGCTTCTTTCACTTATAGTGTAGTAATGACAGACATCTATTATTATGGTTTGTATTTTCAGGCGGATCTTTGTCTGAGCCTATCAGGCATGGTTGTGTGTATACATTTGTGTAGATGTGTAGACAGGGCAATAGGAAGTAACTTACTATAGCTGACAATGTCCTTTGTGGAAACTGGGGCTTGGAAGTAGATTAGACCATCCCTTAGGTGAGTGTACCTTGGATGATGTTTTTGAACCTGACTCCTCCTTTAGGGAGTTCAGTAGCTATATCTACTTCAAAATATATTGCTTTATGGTTAGATTAACCATGCAGGCACTACACATATGCCATTATTGTTTACACATATTATTGAGGAACAGGTCTGGAATATGAGATAACCTTGTGGGATGGTGCACTTTTTCTTCCATGGTAATTCAGTTCACAAACTCCAGGTGATATTGTGCAAGTGAGTTTGTTGTCCTACAATTATCCCAATCAATGGATGAATTGTTTCACTCACTCCTAACTGGATTGTTTTGTTCTACTTTAATTGTTTCATGTAGTAATAAATAGGCTGTGTGGCCTTTTGTGTTTATGGATGGTGACCTATTAAATGCAATAACATGAAGGGTTTTCCTATCCACAGTACATTGGACATAGAATAACTCCATATAGTTATCTTCTCTAACCAGTCTTGAGTCATAATTATCTTCACTGTAAATAGATAACAACACCTCCTCTGGTTCACACAACTTCCACTTGCTGTCTGTATGTTTGGAAGGCATTAACATCTTCACAGAGAGTGTGGTTTAAAGAGTGCTCTTCCAGTCATTTCTGCAGTTACCTCTAGGCATTAAATATTACTTTTTCATATTTACATTAATAATACCAAAACTGTGCTACACACAATGTATCAGAATATTTTATCTTGAAGCATACAGAATGGGAAACAGAACTGTATTCATGTTTGACCTCTGTCAATGAGTATTTGTTAGAACTTTCAGGTGATAGCTTCACTTTTTAAAGGCTCAGGCCAGACCCACTGGGAGTTAAAGGTACACACTCAAAAGAGCTGTACTGGAGGGAATGAATTAAGATGTGAACTTCAGCTTTTGTTGACCTGTTCTATTATGGTAAATTCAAATGTATGTGTGGGGTTGCCTGATATGTGTTTCACTAATGCATTAGTCACAGTTTTTCTTACCTATATGGTATTAATGTTCATAGATTCTTTGTTTGAATGCCCGCTCAGTTTTATCAATGTAATAACAGTTACATTGTTGGCATAGGCTAAGGTACACTATTCCTGTTGTTTCACAATTAAATTTTCCTTTTATTCTGTATGACTTGTTCCGAATATTGAACTCATTCCCAACTTTTATGAATTTACAATAATTACAACGTCCACACTTTCTCATACCCCAATGTCTGTTTTTTGTTGGATAATTCCTTTCAAAGAGGCTTAATTAAAAATTGGACATTTATAACTGAGGACAGTGACACACCTAGAAGCTTAGGAGAGAGGCCACATATTATATATAAAAGATGCCCGAACCTAAAACACATATCAAGCAACCCCACACATAAGTTTGAATTTATCATAATAGAACAGGTCAACAAGAACATAAGGGGTGGACCTTGGGAATTAAGATTGGAAGAATTTGAACTGTTATGGCAGCTTAGAACTAATGCCTATGCCCCACCTGGTCTTAACGAATACTGTTCTATCAAATGTATCTTGAAGTTAAAATCTTTGGAAAGATAACATAAGATGGAACATTTATTTTCCTATTTTTTATTTTTATATTTTTTCAGCATGGTTTTACCTCATAAGGTTGGCATGTTTATCATATGCACACATTTATAGTTCTTTTTCTATTACTTAAATCACATTATTGTGTTTTTCCTTGCATTTTTAATATAAGGTGGAAGTAGTTATGAATTTATTTTTTTAGTATATTATGATTTTTATTATAACTGCTTTAGTGGGATTTTAAAATAATGATTATTTTAAATAATTGAATTCTTAATTGCATAATTGTCAGTGTAATATATTGTAAAGAATTCTGGGTAATGTCTGAAGAAGTTCATTGTGTATTGTGGATGAACAAAAGCACTTACAAGACTGTAGGTGATCTTATAGTACATGACATCAGCAGGTTATGTGAGGGATAAGAGTTTGAAGGGCTACTTCAACTGGATGTTTGTGCAAGCACCAAAACAGTGCAAAATCAAGCCACTTGAGAAGTCAGTGTGGGATGCATACTTATAACCTTCTTTATGGAAACACAGACAAAGTTGGCTCCAGGGAGAATAGAACCCCAACCTATCTTGGTTTATATACTACAGATCACAGTAGTTAAACATGCACCACAACACAAGTCTGAATTGACCATGACTGCTGGTGACTTTATATTTTAATGACATCAGCAGGCCATGTGGGGGGGGCAAGAGTTTGGAGGCTCTGACTGGATGTTTGTGCAAGCACCAAAACAGGGCCTTTTTGGAAGTCAGTGCTGGACACACCCTTCTTTATGGAGGCTCACACACACACACCAAAATGGCTGCAGTGAGGATAGAACCCCCTATCTATCTGTTTTCAGACTACAGATCACACTGCTTAACACACACACCACGGCACATGCCTGATTTTAACAAGAATGTAGGTGATGTTATAGTAGATAACATCAACAGATCATGTAGGGGACAAAAGTGTGAAGGCCTGTTTGGAATGGATGTGTGTGCAAGCAGAAAAACACTGGAAAACCATACTATCTGAGAAGTAGAATTGGGGTACACACTTCCATTCATGTTTACACACACAGCTGACTGTAGTGATATTAGAACCCCTACCTATCTAATTACATGGACTTCAGAACACAGTACTTAACACACAGACCACAGCAGAACCCTTATTTTAATAGAACTTCAGGTAATCTTATTGTAAATGACATCAGCAGGACACATGGGTGACCAGTGTTTGGAGGCCTGCTTGGAATGGATATTTGTGCAAGCAGCAAAACAATGGAAAACCATCCATTTAGGAAGTCAGATTGGGGTACACACACATACATACATAGCTGAGTGCATTGCAATTAGAACCCTTACATGTCTGCGTACAGTGACTACAGAACACTGTACTTAATGCAAGCGGCATGAAACACATCTGATTTATGTAAGACTGCAGGTGAAATTATACCAGATGACATAACAAAGTCATGTGTTGAACAATGGCTTAGGAGGCCTGCATAGTCACATTGCTTCATAGTGTCATCTGAGGCTAGTAGCCTAGAAAATAAATACTGTTTAGTAGCCTGTGTAACAACAATACTCTTATTGAGCATATTAGTCCTCTTGCATTTGGATGAGCAAGCCTGTGAGTACCAACAGTTTGGCACTGTCCATCAATGAGGACAAAACATTATATATTACAACTTGTACAGGGGTTGATATATGTGTGAAAACATCAAGTAGACCCAGGTTGTTGGTGTTGTTGCTGGTGGAGAAACAAATGAATGGATTTTCAATATATATCTATATATACATATATATATATATATATATATATATATATATATATATATATATATATATATATAGTTATATTGTCCCCTCAGTTTGCAATGTTTTCACATGTAGTCTTACGTGAGACATGGAGTCTGAGAATGATAGGGCACTAAGGACATATCATATGTATTTATATACTGCAACAGCGTGAGAAGCATCGGATTTGTGTTATGGTTAACTAAGTGTACACACATGCATGTTTGCCTCTTTACCTGTTTGCACATAGGTAAGTGGTGTGCAAACATGAGGCACATTGCTTACATGTGAGACTTGCTATTATGTAATATATACCTGCTACTACAGCCCATTCCTATCTCTACTTCACGCTGGGATTTCGCAATTACTAATGGTAATAACTGAATGTATCTGGTATCTGTGGTTGGCAGTCTGACATAAATCCTATTTCCTCTTTCAGTGTTTCTGCAATGCTGCGGGCCGCACAAACTGGCTAAGCCTTATCAAAAATGTTTTGTACATGCAGCGCACTGTGCAAATGTGGAACTAAAACAAGACAAAGCTGATAACCATATGGGACACAGACTCACAATCTGTAAAACATACTACCTATTGCTAGTACACCTTCAACACTTCTACTTATATCAGGATTAGAACCCCCAACAGCAATACAGCTTCAGCTGACAGGATGGCTGCCTTAGTCCTTTTGGCCAAAGAATTAGCTTGCCAGAAATGGGTTCATTCATCACACAACCACCTGCATAAAAATGTACACTGCTATCAAACCATGCACTGTATATTGTAAAAGTACTTCTCTGTGTTATATTTGGACAGAGAGCAGTTATTAGTCACATAACCTGGATTAATTATGGTTACAAATTATGTTATGGCAGTTACAAGGGGACACTCCTGTTTTGGTGGGTGGGTGGGGGAACAAACCACATTTACTTTTAGGATACAAACCAGTTTGAAGTCAGAAACTGCAATGTTTAGCCTCACTTTCTAACTTCTCTCTTGAAAGATGCACCAGTATTCTGCTGAGGTAGGACTGTGGGAATGTTTCATGCCTGATGCCTCCTAATACCATATAGACACATATTAGTAATATAAGTGTCTGTAGTCACATGTTAATTTAACTCCTCTGTAAAACCACCACTATATACTTGCATACTGTACAAAGGTAATAGATGCAAGTATATGCTATAATACTCTTCAAGAATGCACTCTAGGTTCAGGCCTTAGCTTGCAAATGTGGCAGTTGACACAACTTTAGTTCTGGGCTGACTCTGTCTAATGCACACAGAACACAGCCAATACATGGATAGGTGCAGGTTGTGTGAGCTGCCTGTCATCAATTTTAATATATGTATGTGATTAGGAGACAAGTATTAGTCCGTATGTCACTAAGTGGTCAGGGAATGTGCTATGCAATGTCTCTTAGCCAAAGCAAGAGCATGCTGAGCATGCCTACATCTTCCTACAGGGAAATCACCTGGGTGTTCCTCCTTCGAGTCCTCCTGTGACTGTGGCTGTGGTAACCTAGGCATGGGTGGGGTGATGTGTTAACCTTCCTCTTGCTGCAACTGTTTCCACATGATCATATTCTGGAGCATAGCACATACTGTGAATATTTGTGCACATGTGTGTGGAGTATACTGTAAGGCTCCACTGGATTTATCTAGGCACCTGAACCATGACTATAGAAGCCCAAACTCATGCTCTATGATGTTTCCAGTTTGTGTGTGTTCCTCATTATGGCAATCATCCATTGGTATGTGTGCATTTCTGATGGATGTCATCACCCAAGGTTCCAGGGGATAACCAGCATCCCCCAGTAAATGGCTCTGTGGGATGTTCCTCCTAGCAAACAGCTGGTACAGCTGTGATGTGTGCCAGATATGGGAGTTGTGATAACCGCCAGGGTTGCCAGCACACATTCAAGATAATACCCTGGGCATTGTACATGACTTAGCAGTTGATGGAGTGGTATCCCTTGCGGTTAATGTAGATTCTACCCTGCTCACCAGGTGGTGCCTTGATGTGTACATGAGTGCAATCTATGGCACCCAGTACTTCAGGGTAGTGCACTGCCCTTTGCCTATTTGGATCTACTTGAGCCTTTCAAGATACATCTGAAAACCCTGGCTTTGGGTGACATTAACTACCCATCCATTGACCGGGTAAAGTACTCATGCTGTAACTCACTTGCCCAAAGGTTCCTCTACTTCATCAACTCCAATGCACTGGACCTGCTGGTTGACACCCCCACAAGTAGAGCCAATATCCTGGATCTGATGCTTACCAATATGGGGGACCATTGTAGCACCCTCCACTGTGAGGTCTTCCCTAGTAAGATCTGATCACAAATCAGTCTTATTTGAAGTAACTATCACATCACACCACCCCCCCCAGCAGCAGCAAATAAAATAAAACACTTCTTCAAAGCACATCATTATAAATAGCTGTACTGCACCTCACCCCTCAGATGAAACTGGCAACTATGCCGAGTTCTACACCAATGCCTTATACAAACACCTGTTTAACTGCACTGACTTGGCCATAGCTGATAGGACTGAAACATGCTCCACAAATAAGAGCAAACCTGCTTGGTGGCCAACTACCATTAACAGGCTTTCAATAAGAGGAAGAAACTGCAGTCTAAGCATAAGAGGGAGTGAGCCCTAAACTGGAAACACTATATCCTCAGTTTAAACAAGCCAATAACACTTCTTGTGAAGTCCTCAAAAGCAAACTATGACTCAAAATTAGATTTTTCAACAAAGGACAACTATAAGGCATGCCTTAGTTACATCGGTAACCTAAAAGGAAAGGACCAAATGTGTGATGATCTTGTAGTTAATGACACTACGTATACTGAGCCTGTGGACATAGCTCTACTGCTGACAGTTTCTGTAAAAACTTTACTCCCCTGTCCCTGCCACATGTAACCCATGACATGCCTACCACCTGTCCCCTACCTTATATCTCTAAAGAGAAAGTCATAAATACCCTCTCTGATGCCAAAACCACAGCTTCTTTGGGACCTGATAAGATCCCAGGCTGCGTCCTACATGAGCTCCAAGAATTAGCAAGACAATTGGGTACTCTTTTCAATCATATTCTAAGCACTTGCTTCATCCCAGATGACTGGAGAATGGCCACCAGTATTCCCTTGCACAAAGGTGGTGCTTCCACTTACCCCAGAAACTATAGATCTATTAGCCTGAATAACCTTATCTGCAAGGCCCATGGAGTGAATCATCATGGAAATTCTTCTTCTTCAAGATGCATAGAGTTTCTGGATGTGAAACTTGAGCTTGTAGGTGGCAACATCACTAGCTCATTATATAGGAAAACTTGCAGGAAAAATGCACTTTTTCATTGCTCAAGCATGCACTCCAAACATATTTGTAATAATATTGTAAAGGGGCAGTGCCTAAGGATGTCAAGATTATATACAGAAGAGACAGATTTTGCAGGAGCTATGAAAAGATAAAAAGGGGATTTTCTACAGAGGGCATATCAGCAAACTAGTTTGAATAAGATTTCAGCTGAGGTACATAGTATGAGAGGGACCAAGGGTAAATCTTTCATGAATAAAACTATGGACAATCAGAATATGTCTGGAGGCCCCTCGTAACGTGCTGAGATTGCTGCTAATTTATGGCAACAATGTTCAGCAAGTTTGTGATATTGTAGACCAACACTGGTCCATTTTAGTGTTTGATGAAGATATAAAGGAAATTGTTGGTGATAGACCTAATTTTAATTTTAAAAATAACCTTTCACTTAAGAGGCAGCTATGTTACACTACTACTATGATTCCACATGTAACTTCTGAAAGGAAAGGAACTTTTCCTTGCAGGAATTGTAGGCCCTGTGCTCATATAGCCAAGGTAACAGTATCTGAGCATCCTTCCCTTGATTTTATGTTAGTGCCCAGATTCTATGCCGACTGTAGAGTCAAACATTTGATATATTTGGCAAGATGTAAGGTCTGCCCCTCTTTTTATATATGTAAGACCACCAAGATTCTGAAGGAATGTATCCTTTAACATCTTGGTGACATCAGGAAAGTTAATGTATTAAATACACTGGCCAAACACATCTCACTTAATACAGGGCATCAGTTTGAGTTTTTAGTATTGCAGGTATTGCCAGCTGATATGAGGGATGGAGGTTTTAACAATAGAGTTGAGCTAGCAGAAACCAAATGGATTATAAGAATGCAGTCTGACAGAATGCCTGGGCTGTATGTATTTGTGCCTTTAAAACCAGTTTTAAGGAAATGCAGATTACATCAATGAATTAATTAGTTATTTAATTATTTAAGGTTTTTTATTGATTGTTGATTGCTGAATGATATTTAAATGTGGTTAGAATTATTGTGTTATAGGATCTGATGAAGCACCAAGTGTGAAAGCGCTTATCCTGTATTTGAATAAATCATATGCTTTTAGTCATGGTGGTCGCCTGGACTTTTTTCTACAGTTCACATTATTATCTCCGATAGGAGGCTTTTGGCTGTTGTTGGTGATTTTTTTATTTTATTTTATGAACCTTATCAACAAAGATATAGGTAAACTCCAAACACTTTCCCCTACTCAGTTTTATTTGTCAGAGGGAGGTAATGTCTGCAAAACATTATGGACTTTTTCAAGACAGTCACCAAGGCCCTAGAAGAGGGGAAATCTGTGCATACAGCCGACCTAGCCTTAGCCAAGGCATTTGACACTATCCTCCACTCAGGCATAACTGGTAAACTCACCCTGCTAGGTATCAACCCTTATATCATTAAATGGATCACTAACTAGCTCACTGATAGAACCCATATTGTCAAAATAGGGGAATCCGCCTCCAACAGTGGACCTGCAAACAGTGGTGTTCCACAGGTATCTGTTCTGGCACCTCAACTATTTGGAATCTAGTTCATCAAATTACAAGCTAAAACTAAAGGTCTGTGGCTGACAAAGTGTAATGATGTCTGCAAACTGGGAGCAGTCATAGAATCTCCAAACTATGCCAACATTCTACAAGAGGATCATACACAAACAAATGATTGATGCCAAATTAATGGCCTTACCTCAATACAAAAAGATGTATTATCTTCTGTCTCAGTAGTGTGATGTTCCAGATAACTACCACATCAATAACAAAACCCTAAGTATGCACTCACTGGGGAGAGACTTGGGCACACAGGTTGACAGTAACCTTACCTTTGACCACCATGTCTCCACAGTGGTAAGAAGGACATTCTGTATAGCTCAACTCATAAGTAAAGCCACTACATCCAGAACATAAAAGAAATTATAAACTCTTTGTACTCCCCCTTCATCAAGCCTATAATGGAATACAATGCACCTTTTGGTATGCGCCTTTTCAAGCACCTGCAATTGTAGAGACTACGACGGTTCCTCACAAGGATAATTCAAGGTCTTCACCATCTGTCATATTTTGATCATCTGAAATCACTGTCATTTTATTCTGTTTAATGCAGACTGCTCACAGGTTTTCTATGCCTTGCATACAAGGCAATCTTTGACCATGCTTTATTGGAAATGCTGCATTTCCCCAAATCAAATGATACACTAGTTCTCACTCTAAAGACCTTAACCTGGTATGTGACATCAATAGAACATGCTGGAGGGTCAGATTTGTCTCCCAGAGGTTAACACAACTTTGGAATGGACTACCACTTCATGTCAAACAGAGCAGTTCATTGGCCCTCTTCAAATGCAATGTGAATGATTGGATGTGTAATCATAAATTCAATCCGGGGGTCCATCTGTGTCCCTCTTGGACAGGGGCAATTGGTGCTGATCATGGAAATAAGGGTTGAATTTTGCTAGGCTCATAAGAGACTTAGGACTGTTAGCCTAGTAAATTCCTAAGATCATATGAAATGACTTAGTCAGAGTCAATGTGGGAGTGCATGAACTGTGACATACCTCCCTAGACTATACTTATAGAGACATATTTGAGTTCTCAGAATATGTATCCCAGGCTGGTGTGAGCCTATCATTGAGCAGTATTTCACCTTCTCCAAGGATGATGCCACAATACAAACAAAGATAATTGAAGTTAATAATTGGCTTTGTTTCTGGAATCATTCTAAGGGGTTGCAACAACTGTCAGCATGAAAGGAGATGTTCAACAGAACAGGATGCTTTGGAAGGGATGGTCTGCACCTCTCCCTTCTAGGCATTTAAATGTGAGCTAAAACTGTCTTCCCCCCATACTGCCTTTCGTAGGCAATGCCAATCTGAAACTACTTCATACATAGCAAGTCAAAGAAAGAAAATCTGAAGTTATTACTGCTAAATGCTAGGAATCTAAACAAAAAACTCCACTCCTTACAAGATGTGTTCTCCCTAGAGAGAGCTGACATCTGTGCGGTCACTGACACATGGCTTAAAGCCATGAAGAGCACACCAGCAGTGGAAGGTTATTATTCCTTCCACACATTTAGACCAGCTGCTTCACAGGCAGTGACTAAAGGTGGAGGTGTCTCTATGTACATCAAAGCTAAAGATACTTCAAAACTGGTCAAAGAGGACAATGCACTTGAGCTGCTTCATGTTCAAATCACCATAACCAAGATCCAGTACTTCTTCTGTGCAAGCTATAGGCCCCACTCTATGACCCAGGAAACACATACCATGTATTTAAACGTATTAGAAACTCTAACCATCCAATCCAATACCCTATACATGGGTGACTTTCATTACCATGCTATTAACTGGGAATCATATATGACATCAAACATACAGGCAGAGATTCTTAGAGTTTGTAAACACAAACTCCCTCAACCAGAGAGCCAATACACCAACCAGGGGTGCAACCATACTGGATCTTGTACTCACCAATATGCACACCCCTACTGTAATATTATCCCTGGTAAGGTTCAAACACAAAGTGGTCTCATTTGAAACAAAAATAAAACATGGACCTCCAGCTAAACATGGAATATTCAAGAAATTCTCTAAGGCTAACCTCCAGCTATTACATGATAACCTGGCAAAATGTCAAGCCCCCATAAACATCGAGAACTCTGCGGCCTATGCAGAAGTATTCACATAAACTCAAACCACCCTGGTGGAATCAAAAAATCAATAGGCTGTATAAAAGAAGGAAGGAAATTCATGGAAAAACATAGGAAGTGCAGCACAGCAGAATAAGAGCACTCTCTTCAAACTAAACAAAAAAAATCAGAGGAAAAATAAAGTCTACCAAAGCCAAATTTGAGGTAAGTTCAAGCTATCAGGCCAAGGACAACCACAAAGCACACTTTAGCTACATCCGCAACCTCAAACGCAATACACAATTGTATGCATATCTCATTATAAATGGAACCACCTATAATGATCAAGAAGATATAGCAAACCTCAGGGCTGATAAATTCAGCCCCAACTTTACTCCTCTGTCCCCTTCAACCTTCCCTCAGGAAATGCCATTAAATATAAGAACCCCTACTATCACTAGGGAACATGTCCTTAATGCTCTCTCTATGACAAAGTGCACTGCATCAATGGGCCCAGACAATAACCCAGCATGCCTTCTAAATAGCAAAAAACATGACCAGTTGGGGCTTTGGAATGGCTATTTAACTGTAGCCACCAAACAAGCGTCATACCTCATAAATGAAGAACAGCAGCAGTCATCCCTCTGCACAAAGGTGGGCCATCTACAGACCCTGGACACTACAGAACCAAAAGTATCCCTACTCTTATATATAAAGCCATGGAAAGAACTGTCATGGAAATGATAAAACAGAGATGTAGTACACCTCCAGACACTGGCCCAAACCCAAGAAGGTAACCAAATCAATGGATGAGGGAAAAGATGGTTCACACTGCCTACCTTGGCCTGACAAGGCATTTGACACTATAACTCTATCAGGCATTGATGACAAACTCAAGAGGTTAGGTATAAACTAGCATGTCAGCCAGTGGAGAGCCAACTAGCTCACAGACAGGACCCAGGATGTTAGCACTGGGGAGCCCACCTCTGCAAAGAGGCCAATCACAAGTGGGCTCCTTTATGAATCAGTCCTCTGACCACTTCTTTTTGGCATTTACTTCTCTGAAGTCAAGGCCACTATCAGTGGTTTCTGGCTGACTGCATTTGCAGATGATTGCAAATTAGGAGCTGACATTGAATCCTGCACTGAAGCAAATGTTCTCCAGGAGGGGCTGACACAGACATACAACTGGTGTCAGAGCCATTGACTAACACTAAATGCCAAGAAATGAACAATGCTATTTGTCACTCTCCTACTTTGGACACAATAGAAGAGTCTTCATGGGTTCTATTCAAGCAGCTTTATTTTATACAAACTCATCACTTTAGAAGTTTACTGACTTTAACTTAAGCGACTTGTACACAAACTAACAACTGTGATCATGCATGCACTCACTCTGGCTGCTCTTACAAAATGGCAGTAGGGATTTGCACGTGTCTGGAATTTATATGTGTGCATCCAACCTTGACATGCATCTTAAAGATACAGCACACTTCACTTGCACTCTGATCTACATCCTCCCTCTTTGAGAAATAGATCATACAATGCTATGAGTCTATATAGTATGCAGAAATCACAGGTAATTCTTGTAATGCATTATGCAATAATAAATTACACACACACATATATATATATATATATATATATATATATATATATATATATATATCTACACACACACACGCAATCAAGTCCACGTTGCTGCTTGTTTCACACTAGGCTTTGATACTCGTCCTTATCATGTGACATAAAACTGGAAATTCGATTTAGCAACTGGAACTGTCTCTGCAAAATGTTTGACCTGTGGAATACCAGGAACATTTTCTGGAATGGAATCAGAATTTTGAACACATTCTGGTATGGAAACAGTTGACTAATTCACCCTTAGATTTGAAATAATGGTGTGATGGTGATGATGATTCTGGTACAATAAGAAGATATCTATAGTTCCTCCTATATTCCACACCATCGGATTCTACCAGGTAGGACCTTGGCTCAGCACAGATGCCTGTAATCTGTCCAATTTTATCAAAACATTTTGTTGTCTGCATTCATACCATCTCTCCTTCCCTCAACAGACAAAGTAATCTGCTCAATCTGTCATAACTAGATTTCTGGATATTACGCTTCTTAACCAACTGAGTCTTGATGGTTTTATTGTTTTTAGGTTTAGGCTCCAATAAACTGGAAGCAATGGGTAGCATAGTTCTGGTTTGCATGGAAAGTAGTCCTTCAGCAGGTGAGCCAAGAATATCATCACAGGGTATGGTTCTGAGATTAAGCAAATTCAACAACACATTGGTATTGTCACTCTTTGATCTTTCAAGTAATTGCTTTGCACTCTGCACTGCACATTGAGCTAGACCATTTGACTGAAGATATTCAGGACTACAAGTGATACGTACAAAGTCCCATTCTTTTGCAAATTTCTGAAATAACTGGCTAGCAATAGCAACTTTGTCATAAAGAACTTTGCGTGCATGACCACGAACTGAGAAATGACATTTCAACTTAGTAATAACAGCAGTTGGATGTTAGGTTAGGTAGAAGATCAATCTCAAATCAGTTCGAATAAGAGTCTACCAAAACCAAATAGTGTCATTGTTCCATTCAAAGATATCAGTTGCAACTATTGACCAAGGTAGTTCAGGAACTGGACTTAGCTGAAGTGGTTTTCTTTGCAATGCAGTCTAGTACTACTGCATACTGAACAAGAAGAAAGTACTTTATCAATGTCTTTTGGTAATGAAGGCCAAAATACTAATTCTCTCACTCTTCTCTTAGTGGATGCAGATCCTGGGTGACCACGATGCAAAATCTGGATATACTCTTATTGTAAGGAAGCAGGAATACCAGTATACCAGTTACAAGTGGCATAGCACAAGGATCTGTGCTGGGCCTGCTACTATTTGGAATATATTTGTTGGAAGTCAAGGCAAAAGTAAACAGCCTGTGGCTTGCCAAGTTCACTGATGATTGCAAACTGGGCATTATTATTGAGTCCCCAAATTATGTTAACATATTACAAAAGGGGCTAGCACAGACAACTGATTAGTGCCAAATCCATGGACTAAAACTAAATACAAAAAAAGTGCATTATTATCCCCTTTGGTAAAGAGGAAGTCCCTGAAAATTACAATACTGATAGTACCCAACTAAGTTCAATCCCAGTGGTGTGAGATTTAGGAATACAGGTAGATAGCAGTCTAAACTTCCATTACCATGTGTTTGCAGTGGTAAGGAAATCCTTCTATGCTGCACATCTCATAAGTAAGGGTATTGCATCCAAGACTAAGGATGTTATAACTCTTCGGTTCTCAGCACTCATCAGAACACTAACATAGCACAATGCTTCCCTTTGCATGTACCTCGCTAGACACCTGCAGCAGCTGGAGAGACCACACAGGTTTCTTATCAAGAAAATTCAAGGTCTACAAAACGTAGCTTACATGGAAAGACTGAAAGCCCTGTCACTGTACTCTTTATCCTGAAGGCTTCTGACAGGCGGCTTGTGCCTGCCAGACAAAGCAGTTTCTTACCCTGCCCTAATGGAAATACTGCACGTCCGCAAACCAAATATGTCAAGAGTTTCTCACTCCAGGGATCTTAATCTAGACTGTGACATTAAAAGAACATGCTAGATATATCTATATATATATATATATATATATATATATATATATATATATATATATATATATAATCTATATATATATATATATGTATATATATATATATATATATATATATATATATATATATATATATAAATATCTTGCAGAGATTGCCGCAACTCTGGAATAAACTCTCAGTTCCCATGAAGCTGAGCTCCTCAAAAACATTATTCAAGGGCAACCTAGACAATTGGATGGGAGACCATAAATTCATCCCAGGGGTGTGCAGATCATAGACATATAAATGGAAACGAATCTTTGTGATACAAGCATCCTGACATGAGCAATGGAGGGAAAATATATCAGTGAAGGTACAGTATATACAATAGGGGTTAAGTCCATATTGTGAAGCTGTGCAAAATGAGTTGCCTGAATATGAATGTATTGTCACCATAGGTCTCAACAATGCAGGACACATAGCAACAGGCTCATGGACAACAGTAGACAGAAGCATGCACAATCATGGACATATCAGAATAATACTACCATTAATCCCATGTCTTTGACACAACTTATGTGATTGCAAGTGATCATAGATCATTTTGCAAGATAACACTTGTACAACTGTCATGATTTGTCAGCAATATATGAGGGGAATGAAGCAAACCTTCCTCAAAATTTAACATCTGAAGGAGGTGTTAGACTTGTGTTTGAAATTAGGAGCAATCCTTGCTAGTTGCAGGTGTGCATGGTATATATGGTATATATATATATATATATATATATATATATATATATATATATATATATATATATATATATGTATCTGGTGCAACCCACAGTGTCACAAATGTACCCATGACATCAATGTTGTCAGTCAGCTGTGTATTTACTGCGTGCATCACGGGAGCATGTATCACACATTCAACTTGTATAACACTTTGATGGGGGTTCTACAGTATCACACACTAATGTTTATGCAACAAAAAGAATATGTAGATATTGCCAGTAATGTGTGTGAGCCCACTGTGGCAAATGTGGTGCTCTTGAGTAACTTGTCCCTGGAAGATGTGTAGTGAGGTACATGAAAAGGATGAATTGTACTCAATTGTTGGTGTGATGAGGGCTACCAACTATGGAACTATAATGCTCTTTGATGCGGATGCTCTGCACATACTCAGGAGTTGTGTTTCATACAAGGGAGTAGTCACCAGTGTAGGCACATGCTGGTGGATGTTCCACATACCACTTGAATACACAGATCACATACCACTTGGTCATAGGTCTGTGCTGTCTATATTATAATTAGCTTGTGTATTTGCTTTTATAATGTAACTAATCCCCCATAATTTTTGTTCATCTACTGTGTCTGCATGGCTGTGGCAACAATTCTATGTGTGTGTGTTGATTCTGCCTGTATTACACCAATACCACACTTGGATTCAATGATTGGCCACAATCTGCAGTCCTCCACAATGCTGGTTGGACAAAGGATGTGTAAGTCAGTCTTGATGTTTGAGACTTAAATAATGAACAAGAAATGGCCTAGCACAGAACCCTGAGGCATGGACCTGATAACTGGACTCTAGATATAGGTCACTTCCCGCACTTCGGTCTACTTACTTGGTGATATATCTGTTTCTGGCCACTTGTGTCAGTTTCTCAGGAAAAGAACAAACCGCACCTGAGTCTGGAAGTGGAATCCAAGCAATGGACAGTCAGTCTAGCAGACTGCTTATAGAGCAACCTGACCAAACAGAACCCTCTAGCAAGACATCACCTAATGTGGATTTCTGTCAAATGCCTTGGCCAGATCAAGTTATGCAGTGTAGAATATGAACAGTCAAAGCATGTGTTTGAGGGAATTGAGTATGTGACAGTCTGTATGTATTAAAACGTATTGTTTACTATGAACTTTGAGTGAACTCTGAGCAACGAGAAAATGCTGAAAAACAAGAATCTGCCTGAAATCAGGAAATGTGCCTTATATGGAAATGCATCCGATTTTCCATTCTTGCGTAGAGATATGATGATGTGAATTGTCTTATGTTTATGGGTAAACATTTGATTGGTTAATTGCCCTGTATAATGGTCTAATTGGTTCATTTCTCTGTTTTTATATTGTCAGCAATATCACCAGTATATAAGCTTGTTTATTCCTTTGTTCTGGGAGTCTCCCTGGTGCTTTCCATGAGGCTCCTGCACGTGTGTACTGTAGTTAATAAAAGCCACTGAAAGAGAGAAAGAACCACATCTGACTTCATTTTTAAAGTATTCTGAAACATAACAATTGGTGCCGTTTACTTGGATCTGAATTGGGAACAAGCTGCAGCAGTCAGAAAGTGGAAGAAATACTGCTAATAAAAGGGCCCATAACAGATTTTTCTGTTTTTGCAGTATTTTCTTAATCTCTCTGTCTGCCTGCCTTAAAGGTTTAAATTTTTTTTTTATATATAGATATACAGAAAAAAATATAATTTCCCTCGTTCAGTTTTTTTAAGGTAAGTGGCATGCATTTCTTCTCTGCTTTTAAATGTGCAGTATGAGAGTGGGGTAATACGGAAATACTGGTGTCATAAGTATGAAAGGAGGAATGAAAAGGGGTAAAAAGACGTTTATATAACGCCTTAGCTAAACCTGTGTTAAACAAGTATAGCTTATTGAGTGAAAATGGGAGCGAGTGCGGGAAAAATAAATGAGCCAGAAAGAAGTACACCAGTTGGTTATATGTTTTATCGGGTGTCCTGGGACAGTTGTATGTATTAAACCAGTGGATCGCCCTAACTAAAAATGATGGTAATCTTGCCTTTCCTGAAAATGGTAGTTTTAACAAAGATGTATTAATTAATTTACAAAAGAGGTTAAAAAAGAAAGGAAGATTACCAGGGTTGTGTTGGGCAGCATTTAATGATTGGATGTGCAAAGCTAAAGAAAGGGAAAAGGATTCGGTCGTTAGTCTTAAAGATAATCAAAAGAAACTAAAAGAGCAGATAAAGGAACTGCAACATACTGCAACTAATCTAGATATAGCAAACAGAAAACATTTAAAGGAATCGCCCTTTAAAGGTTTATATCCTGTACAAGAATTAAATAAATTACAAATAACTGAATCATCTGAGGATGATAACCCTTGGTTTCCCCCACCCCCTACAGCTCCTCCACCATTATACCAGCCCTCACAAGTTCAAGACACAGCAGTAAGCTCTACGATAGAGGGTGGGGGTCAGCGGGGAAAAGAACAAACCGCACCCGAGTCTGGAAGTGGAATCCAGGCAATGGACAGTCAGTCTAGCAGACTGCTTATAGAGCAACCTGACCAAACAGAACCCTCTAGCAAAACATCACCTAGATTAACCTACTCAAAGACAAAAAACATAAGAAAAAGGCACAAATGCTCTTTGACCCTAGGCCTAGCCAGTTGAAGAAATATTATGATAAGAAAGCCATATATTTACATAAGGGTAAGATTTACAAACAATGTCCAATTCTAATTGAAGGCAACAATGATTACTGTGGACCGAATAAATCTAGTCCAGACTCTGACTCTGAATCGGGCACCAGCCCATCAGATGAAGAGAGAATATTTCTGTTGAGAGAAGTCCCGAATCCAGCCCATGCTAGAGATGCAGGGCAACCGGCCACAGTAGTAGTGCCTAGGGCGTGGTTGGCAGTTGATTTTCAAGCCATTACCAAATCACTTCCGCCTATTCGCAATAACCCAGCAAAGTTTCAACGTGTACTGGCAGGACATATCTGTTTGCAAAATCCTACCATAGGAGAGGTTAGAGCTGTCCTATAATACGCTGTACCAGCCAATCTTATGAAACGTATCTGGGATCATGCTAATGTTCCTATGCCAATACCAAAGCACAATATGCAAGGGGAGAATGGATTTGAAATGGTTAGACAACGTATAGTTGATTTTATCACTGTAATTGTACCACCTACCCCCAATTGGTCGAAAATCAAATCAATCATACAGAAAGAGGATGAGCCTATAGATGAATACTTACATCGGCTCACTGAAGCATTTGAGGCATATTCTGGGTACCCTGAACCCACCGAAGGACCAGCACAAAGTGGACTGTCAGCCGCCTTTGTGGATGGGCTACGCCCTCAAGTAAGGGACAAGTTAAAAGAAGTGTGTTTAAATTGGCCTAGTTTAGGCCTGAATGAGTTATTCCAGCAGGTACAATACCTCTCTGAACATTTAGCTAAAGAGCAGAAGGATTTACAGGAGAAATTAGTAAAAGCACAAATACAAATGTGTAATGTTTTTGGTCAATGGGGTAGAGGATGAGGACGGGGACGAGGGAGGGGTGGATGCCAAGGACCCGGGAATCAGAATAGGCAAAATTGGCAGGGCACACAGTCGGCTCCACCCCAAAATTCTAGTAATCAAACAGAATGTTTCAACTGTGGCCAATCAGGCCATTGGAAAAACGAATGCCCATATTTGACTGAGCAACCAGCACCATACCCTGATACGACACAACAATGGAATTCTATTTGGACACCATCCAATCAGCAGCAACCTCAATGAAGGTTCCCTGAACAGAAACAACAGCAATTGTGTCCTTTTATTCCTGTGGATCAGGATGGACCGCATGTAATGTTACTAGTTGAAAATAAACCCTACCCATTTTTAATCAATACCGGAGCAACTAAATCCATGTTAGCTGGCAAAGCAGCCATGACTGTTCTCCTCTCTGACAAAATAACTAGAGGGGTGGGCTTCTCTGGTACACCTATTGAATACTCCGAAATGATTCCAGTCCCAGTTACCTTGGGACCCCTACAGGATAATCATGCATTCCTGGTAGAACCTTCGGCACCGTTAAATCTTTTGGGGAGAGATTTGCATTGCAAAATGGGGGCTACCATTTTCTGCACAGCTATCTCCAAGTACCTTCAGACCAACAAGATAGTACCCTAGCAGCCCTGGATGACTCAGCCATCTTACAGACGATGTGTATCCAGCCACATTCTGGCAGAGATGAATGTTTACATTCTCTACCCTCTCACTTGTGGACTACTCATGACAATGATGTTGGATTTTTGACCTCAGCTATTCCTGTTAAAATAACCCTGCGACCAGGAGCAAAGTTACCATGAGTGCCTCAATACTCGTTGATGACTGAGGCTATCACTGGTATTGCCCCTGTTATTTCTGCATTAGAACGACAAGGGATCATAGTACCTACCATAAGTCCATGTAATACCCCAATATTGCCGGTGAAGAAACCCAGAAAACAAGCTTACAGATTTTTTCAAGACCTGCGAGAAGTTAGTAAAGCTGTTTTACCCATCTTCCCGATTGTACCAAACCCAGCTACGCTAAGCTACAGCTAAGCTGTATCCCACGTAATGCACAATGTTTCACGGTGATAGATATCTCATCAGCTTTTTTCTTTATTCCAGTACATGCCGATAGTCAGTATTTATTTGCACTTACCTATAAGGGCCAACAGTATACTTGGACTTGGTTGCCCCAGGGATATGTAGAATCCCCAACCTTATTCTCTAGAGAAATGCGTAGACAGTTACAGGTCTCTGACTACCACCACGTTCTGTCCTAGTTCAATATGTGGATGATATCCTGATAGCTTCACCAGACTGTGACTCATGTAGGGAAGATTCCCTTTTGGTGTTAACTTTTTTAGCTACGTGTGGATTCAAAGTAAATAAATCCAGATTACAATTTTGTCAGGAAAAGGTGCAATATTTGGGACATATCATCTCAATGGGTTCTCGTCAAATACTCCCAAATCACATAATTTCTATTCAAAAAGCCCCAGGACCTGTAACACAGAGACAACTTCGAGGATTACTAGGCCTAGCGGGATATTGTAGACAATTGGTACTAATTTTTCAGAACTTTCAGCTCCACTACTACAACTTTTAAAGAAAGAAATCACAGACCCTTTACCCTGGATGTCACACCACAATGAGGCTTTTCAGGCTATAAAGACAGCCTTAGTAAATCCTCCAGCACTAGGATTGCCAGATTATTCAAAACCATTTATTTTCTTTTGCTGTGAGTGAAACAAAACTGCCTTGGGTCTCTTAGCCCAGCAACGCACTGGAGGTTACTGGCCTATTGCTTATTATAACACTCAACTAGATCTGGTTGCCTCTGGTTACCCAGCTTGCTTGCGAACAGTGGCAGCTGCTGCTATTTTGATTGACATGGCAGCTCCACTGACTTTGGAACATGAAACAATATTAGCAGTCCCACATGCAGTTCAGGCATTACTTTTAAAAACCAAAACACAGTACCTCTCCAACGCACGTCTTACTAAATATGAATTGAGTTTAATAATAATCTCTCCCTGCAAGTAATACGCTGCCCACCACTGAACCCTGCCTCTTTAATACCGACATTGGATGAGGGTGAACCACATGATTGTGTGCTTGTAGTTAACTCTGCTCTTTCTCCTAGGTTACATTTGTGCGATACTCCTTTGCAGAATCCGAATTTGATTCCTTTTGTTGATGGATCCTGTTTACGAACAAACTCTGGAGAATTCCAAGCAGCTTGGTCAGTCTGTACACCGACTGAAGTTTTAAAATCAGCACAATTACCCCCAGGCACTTCAGCACAGGCTGCAAAACTAGTAGCCCTATTGAATGCATGCAAAATAGCTAAGGACAAATCTGCCACTATATATACTGACTCCCACTATGACCATGGGCTTGTTCATGATTTTGGTATCCTATGGAAAGAACACAGATTTTTAACTTCCTCTGGGTCTCCCGTTAAAAATCATTTTTATATAAATAACCTATTACAGCATTTATTGTTACCATCTCAAATTGCTATTGTACAATGCGCAGCCCATCAATCCAATGACTATTTCGAAACCAAAGGCAATAATTTTGCTGACTGGGTTGCAAAACAGGCTGCTCTTTCACAAACTGTTCAGAGACATTTTTTGCAGCCTCTACAATCAATGGCTACTTTTGATACTACAGTGTTGAAAGCTTTACAAACTGAAGCTCCAGAATCAAAAAGAAAATCATGGCTGGCTCAAGGTTGTTTTAAACGCTCTGATCTCATTTAGCAACATTCAGATGGCAGACTGGTCTGCCCAAAGTCCATGTTAAATTCTCTTATTAAAGCATATCACTTGCCAGCTAATGTTGGGGTACAAGCATTAATAAAACAAATTCAAAAGGATTGGTTTGCCCCAGGACTTTCTGCTTCTCTACAACATTTCTTGAGCACATGTTCCACTTGTTTACAGTACAACATTTCAAAGGGCACAATGGCTCTCACACAACCAATACCGAAACCATTGGGACCATTCTGCGCTTTGCAATGGGATTTTATTGAATTTCCACGTTGTACTCCTTTTAAATATGTTTTAATTGTTGTTGATGTTTTTCCTGGGTGGTTAGAAGCCTACCCACGTGTCACGAACGATGCTATTTCCATTGCTAAGAAACTTTGTTATGACTTAATACCTCATTTTGGTGTTCCCTGTCAAATATATGCGGATCGTGGAACACATTTTACTGCTCAATTAATTGATTTACTTTGTAAAATGTTAGGCATCACTCTCAAGTTTCATTGTCCCTATAGACCACAAGCATCCGGCCTTATCGAATGAATGAATCAGACACTCAAAACAAGACGGGCTAAAATTACTACTGAAATGGGCCTAACTTGGGTACAGGCCCTACCTCTAGCCTTGCTCTCTATGAGAGCTCAAGTACATCCTACTAAAGGTCTTTCTCCTCATGAAATCCTCATGGTCTGCCCTATGTGCATGCCCATGACTCCACCACTGCCCTTTTCTGAATATGATGAATTTGATCATAATATTCTCTTGTATTGCACTTCTCTTGTTTCTTTTTTACAGTTTCATCATTGACAGGTAGCAGCAGTTCAGCAAACTCCTGATCCTTTCTTATCCTTGGCACTACAACCAGGCGACTGGGTATACATCAAGTTATTTTCTTGAAAAACAGCTCTTCAACCACGCTGGAAGGGGCCCTTCCTGGTTCTACTGACGACTTCTTCAGCAGTTCGATTAGAAGGCTCACCCACCTAGATTCACATATCACATGTCAAGAAGGTAATCCCGTCTGAAGATAGCAATCTCTACCTTTTGTTACTCCATATTCTCCAACTATTGCTACACGCACTTGCAGTCATACTGCACCAGTGCCTGAAAATGCCTGAAGTTTATCCGATTACACAAACTCCTCGGGCACAACCCACATTTCCACAGAAATATTGCACAACAATTTTGGTGATTATTCTTGTTGTTTTGCTATTTTTATTGTGGCCATTTCAATTTCCTGCTTCCTCTGCGACTCATACTAAATGAGCTGTATGGCATCCACCTTTCAACACTTATCAAGCAATTAAGTATGCATATGCATCATCCCTCAACGTCTCAGACGGTTGGGTTTGCACAGCTATTCCTACTGTTCATGGGGGATTGATGCTAAATACAGTTCCTTTAGGAATTAAAGAAACCTGGACAAATTTGATCTACAATGCATCAAATGTCATTTCAAAAGACAAAATAGCATTACTGTTGTCCCTCCGTCAAAACGGAACTGTGTGTTTTCAAAAACTTGGTAAAACCAGAGTCGGGTGGAGCCATTGTAACAAAACAGTGGTATATTTTATTTATTATTATTTATTATTTTATTTAAATAGGCTCCATCTGTTCTCCAACCTTGTTGGAATTTACAGTATATCTACCCGTTGATGACTCATCCTACACCTCTCCCTCACTTTTTGAACCAACTCAACAGTCTCAAGTAAATAGCCTATGTACCATACAGTACTTCTTTAAATAACCAATGTCCTTCTAACTCTACATGTGACTGCCTGATCTCTAACTCTTTTATAAACTGAACAAGACAAACTCCATCTTTCCATTTTTGTCCTCCTTCCCTTTTGTTCTCTCACACCACTTCTTTCAGCTTTTCTTTCCTCATCCTTCCTCTTATATAGTTTATGCAATGATTTATTTTTTGTATCATATTACTGTTTTGTAATGCACATTGTAAAAAAAAAAAAAAAAAAAAAAAAAAAATTTATTTTTTATTTGTTAATTACGAGTTATTTACTGTTAGTTTCATATTGTTTGTAAGATCTGCTAAAACCATGTAATCATTGGAGCTTTTCTCCCCGGGCCTCTACTGAAAATGGACATATATCCAGATAGACTAGCCCGGTCAACAAATGTAAAATAAAATAAAACAAAAATAATAATAAAATAAATTTTCTCAGTTCCCAAATTGATGTTACTGCTCTGTATGATGGAATTATACCAGCCCATGATATGACATAATCACCCAAGTCCATATGGGACAGTCCTTTGGTACTAGCATGAGCTAAATCGTGATGATAGATCCATGAAGCATCAACTCGACCTAAAGGATTAGCAGGCTTCTTAACCTCGCAAACATTTCGAATCTTTCCTTTAGGTAATGCAGATACATGTCAAATAGCTGGAACCAGATAGCCCAAGAAGCAGCTACCAGACCAGTCTCCTGGTATCCACTTATATGCTTTTCTTCCACACACGAAATAACAATTCTCTACTTTAATGGTGATGTTGATAGACTTAAAACAATCCCCCATGTCCTATAGTCCTTGGAATATCTTTGAATAAACAGTTTATATTTTCTGGGAAAAGTTAGCTATAGAGTCCTTAACAAGTCTTTTTACAGGTGAAAAGTCCGTTACACAGCCCGAATTGTCCATGGTGCAGTTATATACCACTGTTTTGTTACAATGACTCCACCCGACTCTGGTTTTACCAAGTTTTTGAAAACACACAGTTCCGTTTTGACGGAATTTATCCAAATTACTTGAAATACTAAGCAATGCTACATTTCCTGCCTTAGAATTAGTGACTGATGAATTGACTGCTATGAGGGCTGTAGTACTCCAAAATCGTATGGCCCTCAATTTCACCCTTGCAGCAAAAGGAGGAAGTTGTGCTTTAATCCAGAAGGAGTGTTGTATGTTTATTCCTGATAATCAGCATGAAATTGAAAGCCATCTTGAAATGATACAAAGAATTTCCGAACTTTCAAAGACCAAGGAGGCTGATGCTTCAACGTGGGCGTGGTTAACCAACCTATTCTCAGGTTGGGGAGTTGGACTGTTGAAGTTGATTTTATTAATTGCAGTATTAGCAATTGTTGCTTTTCTTGTCTTATTCCTAATCAAAGCACTGATCTTGAAATTAATGTCTTTAAAAACTGTGAAAAAAGTGCCTAATTTTTATATGCCTGCAACTATGAATGTAAATGATAAAATGACAATGTTTTTGAATAATGAAAAGACCAGTAGCATGGTTATGCTAGAATTGGGACAAATGTATGATAGGTTAAGTGATGATGCTTACACAGCATCAAATGGGGGATTGTAGAATATGAACAGTCAAAGCATGTGTTTGAGGGAATTGAGTATGTGACAGTCTGTATGTTTTAAAATGTATTGTTTACTATGAACTTTGAGTGAACTCTGAGCAACGAGAAAATGCTGAAAAACAAGAATCTGCCTGAAAGCAGGAAATGTGCCTTATATGGAAATGCATCCGATTTTCCTTTCTTGCCTAGAGATATGATGATGTGAATTGTCTTATGTTTACGGGTAAACAATTGATTGGTTAATTGCCCTGTATAATGTAATGGTCTAATTGGTTCATTTCTCTGTTTTTGTATTGTCAGCAATATCACCAGTATATAAGCTTGTTTATTCCTTTATTCTGGGAGTCTCCCTGGTGCTTTCCATGAGGCTCCCACACGTGTGTACTGTAGTTAATAAAATCCACTGAAAGAGAGAAAGAACCTTATCTGTCTTCATTTTTAAAGTATTCTAAAATGTAACAGCAGGATGATAATTTTGTCATCATGCTTGCCATTGGTGACTTTTTTAGGGAATTGAACAGATGTAACAGACATGATGTAGCCTGGACAAATCACATGTGTTAGGTCCACATTTGGGATATTACTTGTATCATTTTAGAGAAGGTCCATGATGACTTGTTTGGCTACCTCACAGATGAGGAGAGTCAGGATGGGTCTGTACATGCATGCGCCAGGTGATGTTCCCCCAATCAGAAGGATGCATGTTGGTGTAAAGCTATCTGTGGGAATATAGGCCATCTGGATGCTGTGTTGAAGTTTGGCTCTAACTGTGTCTGATAGGTCCATGTTTTGAGCCACACTATAAACAACCTGCGATGTTGTCAGGGCCCGTTGATTCTGTGTTATTAGCCATAGACAGTGCACAGATGAGCTGTCCTCTTTAGAATAAAAACTGAGTAATATTTGCATGTATACCTTGGCTGATGACTCATGGTGACAGGGGGATGATGTGTGAGACAAACTATCAGCTAGTGGGTTATCCATTTCCTCCATCTGGGTATGTCTGGTTGCACAACAGCCCCTAAGGCAAGACAATGTACCCAACACTTAAGTCATAGGTGACTATAGTCAGGCACACTGATGTCCCACTCACCAGGCTGAACAAGGAGAAAATTACAGTCAGCTGCCTGTCAGGTGCCAGGATCCGCCACATAATGCATACACTCAAGTCACTCCACAACAAGTACAAATACGACTCTATCATTGTCCATGCTGGAGTGAATGACTTGAGATGTACCTCCCTGGACTACATGAAAAAAGACATGAAAGAGCTCTTGGATCATGTGGCCCAAGCAGGTATGACCCTAGCCCTGAGTAGCATCCTGCCTTCGCACAGAACAATACCACAGTATAACGACAAAATGATTGACTTCAACAATTGGCTAAGCTTCTGGTGTCATTCAAAGGGGATCCAGTATCTGTCTGCCTGGGAAGCCATGATTGACAAACCACGATGTTTGCCAGAGATTGTCTGCATCTGTCACCCCTGGGATTCAGGTTACTGGCTAAAGCTCATGCCACCCCTATAGTGCCTTTTTTAGGCAAGGTTCAAAGGATAAAACTACTACCATAACAGATACAAGCATGCAAAATCTGAAGGTAATACTACTCAATGCTAGAAGTCTAAACCTCAAAATGCACTCTCTCATGGCACTCCTAATAATGGAGTACATCGATATCTGTGCAGTAACTGAGACCTGGTTCAAGGCTCCAGAGAGCACCCCTGCAATACCAGGCTACAACTCTTACCACACGTTTTGGCCACAAAACCAAGACCAAAACACTAAAGGTGGAGGAGTGTCCATATTTACCAAGGATATTCAGACCTCCAGGCTAATTGCCCAACACAATTCATCTGAAATTCTCCAGGTGCAACTAACACTAGGTAAGACTGTAATCCAAATTGTAGCTAGCTACAGGTCTCCCACCATGCCCCAAGATTCTCACTACACCTTTCTAAACATACTGGAAAATATTAAGATACAACCAAACACCTTAATACTGGGTGATTTCAACTACCCTGCCATTAATTGTGAAAACTACTCAGGTACCAACTCCTTTTCCCAACGGTTCTTGGAATTCATAAATTCCAATGCCCTGGATCAACTAATCCATTGTCCCACCAGTGTCTCCAATATCCTAGACCTGGTCATTACCAACATGGGAGATAGATGCTCCACACCAGTGGTCACCCCCTCATTGATCAGGTCTGACCATAAGCAAATCACCCTTGACATCCACATCCCACCCCCACCCACCAGTAAGGAAATCTCCATAAAAAACTTCTCCAAAGCCAACTTCATGCTACTGAAGTCAGAAGTGACAAACTTCATGGCACCCATGTAGACGGGATCTGAAAGTTCGATTGCAGAATCCTACACTAAGGCATTGTATGAACACATCCACTGGTGCATGAATCGTGCCATCCCATATAGAACCAAGATGCTCTTCTCCAACAAAAGGAAGCCAATCTGGTGGTCCACTGCTATAAACAAACTATACAACAAAAGGAAAAAACTGTTGCAGAAAAGAGGAAAATCCCAGGATGCAAAAAACACTCTCACCAGCTTCAGTAAGAAGCTGAGATCTCTCATAAAATCCTCAAAAGCTAGTTATGAAAATAAAATTGACAAAGATTCCAAAGAGAATGGCATTAAATATGCTGATCCCAAGGGTATTGCCAATATCATGGCAGATCAATTTAGTGCCAGCTTCACCCCCCTCTCACCCCCTATAGGGCCCATATCAATACCAAAAGATTGTCAAATTCCAGTAATTACAGCCACACAGGTAGAAACTGCACTCTCCAAAACTAAGAATACAGCATCCATGGGACCAGATGACATTTCAGGCTGTGTAATACATGAACTACAAAGTTAACTGGCACCTCACCTAAGTGTCATGTTTAATAATAGCCTCATCTCAGGCTTTGTGCCCACTGAGTGGTGCACAGCTACAGTTATCCCACTCCACAAGGGGGGATCCACCTTGGATCCCAGGAACTACTGTTCCATCAGTTGAAAAAGCCTGATCTGCAAGGGCATGGAATGCATTATCATGGAACTTATAAACAAAAACTTTGGCAACCTTCAAACACTGGACTCCACTCAGTTTGGGTGTGTGAAGGCTGATCTTGTCTCCTGAATCTGAATGACTTCTTCGAATCAGTCTCCAGAGCTGTGGACGAGGGTAAGGCAGTCCACACAGCCTATCTGGACCTCGCCAAGGGCTTCAACACCACCCCCCACTCTGGAATCATAGATAAACTTACTAAGCTGGACATAAATCCCTATGTCACTCAATAGGTTGCCAACTGGCTTACTGACAGAACCCAGACTGTAAAAGTAGCCGACTCCAAATCCAGCTCCAGACAAGTGACAAGTGGAGCACCTCAGGGTTCAGTCCTGGGACCACTCTTGTTTGGCATCTACTTCTCTGAAGTACAGGCCAACACTAAGGGACTCTGGCTAACATAGTTCGCAGATGACTGCAAACTGGGAGCCATTATTGAATCCCCAAATTATGTGGATATTCTACAAAAGGGCCTTACAGAAACAAATGCCTGGTGCCAGAGTCATGGGCTCAAGCTTAATGCCAAGAAATGTATAGTTATCCCCTTTGGGAAAAAAAAGTACCCATGAATTACCACATAGGTGGCAGGACACTAAACATTGGAAGTGTGATGAGAGACTTAGGGACACAGGTGGACAGTGGTCTCACTTTCAATAACCACATCACCACAACAGTCAGGAAATCCTTCTATGTGGCACACCTCATCACTAAGGGCTTTTCATCCAGAAAAAAGGAGGTTATTGTCCCACTGTACTCATCCCTCATTAGACCCATTATAGAGCATAATGCCCCATTTGGTATGTACCTCACAAGACATTTGCAACAGCTGGAAAGGCCACAAAAATACCTCACTAAACGGATCGCAGGCCTAAAGCAGATGCCATATGCTGACCATTTTAAAAAACTCCAGCTATACTCTGTGGGATATCGTCCACTCAGAGGCGATCTCTGCTTAATATACAAGGCCATGTCAAACCTTGAGCTGTTGGACATGCTCCACTTAAAGAAATCCCAATCCCTCAGAGCCACACGCTCCAAGGATGTAAACCTTGTCATTACAATGAACAAAACATGCTGGAGGGGTAGGTTCCTGACCCAGAGACTCCCCATACTCCTGAATAGATTGCCCAATACATGTCAAGCAGAGCGCCTCATTGGCCCTCTTCAAAAGGAACCTTTATGATTGGATGGGAGATAGGAAATTAACTCCAGGGATCATGTCAGTCACCCTGCTAGACAGGGATCCAGAGAAGTAAATATTGTGGAAAGAAATATCCATGGAAATGCTATGGCTAGACTTGTATAGGCCCTAGGGCCAATAGCCTAGTACCAACCTATGAACCTATGCACATACATAGCTGCACTTAGTTGAGTATTCCATTTAACATTTCACATTTATTGGAACAAATGATTTGTGAAAAGACCTCCAAATACAGCCTTAGTCATTCATCACAGTCCACACACTGGTACTATGAACACAGTTATAGAACTGCAACAATGTCACATACTATCATAAATTGCACAATATATGCTTATATGTGCTTCATGGGCAAGCAAGCTGTTTTTGGGTGGCATGATGCCATATCAAGACATATTAGAGATCAGTTGTTTGTGGCTCATGCAGAACATTTCCTGACACAAATGCTAATAGTCACATGACAGTACTGTTGACCACCTCAATAATCCTTGGGTATAGCAACATAACTGCACACATACAATGATTTCCACAAGGTTGCAATTGAATCAAAACATGCGGTACATTGGTTGTGTATATCACAGCGTAACAACATATGTACAAGCCAAAACTTAGGTGACCGTGTAATCAAAATGAATTAATATTGATGTTTGTCGCATATGTTTTAGTGATGGTACATAGACACATACACACTTGTGCCATCCTGAAAGTGTCACTGTGATGGCTGAATGTGAACTGTGTAGAAGGTTGATTGGCTCCGCTACAACAACACATCCTAATATGACACCAATATACATAAAAGTGCATAATATCATGCCAACAGTACTCAGGAGGCATATTACTACATCTGTTATAGAAGAAGCATGGAATGCAATGGCAGCAATAACCATTAATACATTAACTTGCATCACAAATTGTAATGCCCTCTTGTAGCCATACTGTAAACCCATGGATCAAAATAACACGTCATTGATAGCAAAACTGACATGTCAACTGTTCATAGGGTCATAGAACATTATTAGGTTAATGGAAAACATCACATGAAATCCTAGCCATTATTATACCATGTAAACAAAATCCCTATATCTATATTATGGAGGATATTAAGACTATTCTGTGCATGTGTATATTTGTCGGATTGCATTACATCCTGCTACTGCCCATATGAACCATATGGACTACAGCATGACAGAATTAGGAATCATACATGCTTGCAGAGGCACATAGAAGAACTCTGCTTCAACATGTGTGTATGCATATTTGATAGGAGGACATCCTCCACTCCTCTGCAGGAAGGAGGATGGTAGATGCATGGGGCTATGTGAAAGTTCCCCAAGTGGGAGTAAAATGAAGAACGATTCCAAAGATCATAAAATGACCATAATGTACAGCCAAACACACACACACACACACACACACACACACACACACACACACACACACACACACACACACACACACACACACACACACACACATGCAGCAGTAGACTGGGCCTGATTTGAACATTACACCTGTGTAGGTATAGAAGATGAATGCCATGCAATGTCACAGAAAGCACCACATCATATGTCAGACTGTAACACTGTCATGCTGTGCTTTATGGAGTATGATAGCATCATTGTATGCTAAGGAGAACATGTTAGGAGCAGTGTAGGACATGGATATTATGTCATATCCCAGTGTAGAAATTGTCTCAAAAGTGATAGTTGTATTTATAGACATGCAAGTTGCCTGCTGTGAGATTAGAACAGCTATATGTGTAGGTAAAGTAGCTTATTGCAAAGACAGTAGTTAATGTTACTGCCACAGCACAGGTTTGTTTTGCATAATGTCAGAGTGCATGTTATACAGAATGACATAATCACAGTATGCTATAACAAGGTCTTCAGAGGAGGGTTTGACATACCTGTGGACTCGCATATTGTTCTTAAATTGTCACCATAGTAATTGTTGAATGCATAGACAGTTGAATGCAGTGAGAATAGAATCCATGCATAACTATTTACAAAGCACAGTTCTTAATGCAAGGTCCAAAGCACAAGTGTGCATTTCGTAATGTCAAACAACGCTTTATAACTGATGACATCACCAGTGTCTGGTGTGAAGAAGTTAGTAATAGCAGTGTCCCACAATGCCAACCAAGTGAACACATGCGCAGACACACACACACACACACACACACACACACACACACACACACACACACACACACACACACACGCACACACACACACACACACACACACACACATCAATTGACCATTAGCATAATAATGTCCTATGACCCTATGGACAGTTGACATGTTGATGGTGCTGAGAAAAGAACCCCTACCTATTTACAAACACAATACTTAATGTAAGCATCACAACACAAATCTGCCTTTTATAGTGTTGGACCACACTTTATAACTGATAACATTAGAAGATTCTGGTGAGAAGCAGATGCCAATAGCAGTGTCCAACATGCTGGTGTAAAATGTTTTCTTGAATATCAAGTGTACACATACAAACACACACGCGCGCACACACACACACACACACACACACACACACACACACACACACACACACACACACACACACACACACTCACAGGCACCCGCACGCACACACACACACACAAACACACACGCACACACACACACACACGCACACACACACACACACACACACACACACACACACGCACTCACGCGCACACACACACACACACACACACACACACACACACACACACACACACACACACACACACACATATCAATTAAAAGCATTGAGACTAGAGCCCCTACTTAAGAACAGTACTGGATAATTCAGTATTTAATGCAAGGGTCATGGCACAAGTCAGACTATTGCAATGCTGCTGAACAATTTTTAGTGAATGACATCATCATTGTATGTTTAGGAGAAGATGGGAGGCCTGATTGAAATGGATGGATGGGCATCTGCAGCTGTAAAAATATTTGTACTCAATGGGATTATATTGCTGACTATAGGATACACAGTTATAGTCTTCTGACTACACACATACAAATGGACCACAGTGTGATTAGAACCCCTATCTAACTAGGTATACCAACTATAGCTCAGAATTTAACTCAAGTGCCACAGCACAAAACTGGCAGTTGTACTGCTGCTGAACAATTTATAGTGGATGGCATCATCATTGGATGTTTGAGAGATGATGTTGGGAGTCCTGATAAAGTGGCTGTGTCATCATTTACAACTGTCAAAATACTTGCACTTCATAGGATTGTACTTGTGATGCCCCTGCACTGGCCCAGTAATCAAGGAACCTCAATCCTCACCACTGGCAACAGTCAGGGAATGTACACATTGGGAAGATGACAAGTACACACAGAGAAAAGTACAATTTCCCTTAAGAGCACACAGAGATTACAGTCAGTCTGGGGCTGGTTTCTCCCTCTTTCTCCAGGTACCCAATAAGACTCCCCACTGGCACAGCTATAGAGTTCAGATCTCAACTGAGTGGCCAAGCTAAGACCTCCATCCCCCTTTCTGTCCAAACACTGCATTGTGGTCCCTGCCCAAGTAGCTGACGCACATACCCTTTAAGACTTGATTTACATACAAACACACACACACACACACACACACACACACACACACACACACACACACACACACATACACACACACCTCCTGGGGAAGGCTGGCACAGGTTTACTAAGTATGCCACATTCTGCCCAGACTATAAGGTAGTTCCAGCTACCACCAGTCACTACTTATCAGCTACTTAAGGCCCTTAACAAAGGATGTCCAATCTTACTGTGTAATGTTGCTATTAATCCAAATGGTAGTTTGACCAAGAGAAAGGTTATTTAGGAGTGGCCTGTACAGTGTCACCAAATACATATGCAAGTGATCTAAGAGCTTACATATGTCTCACAAATATCAGCCACAAAAGTAGGTTTAAATATATTCAATAATAAATAATAAAAAAGCAGGAAAATAATAAATAAATCAACAAAGTAACTTCAGAGTGCAAAATCACAGGAAATACAAGAAACATCTAAATTAGTCTTTACTATATTCCTAACTATATCACAAAAGAGTTACTATGGTCTGAAAACTTACAGCAAGGCAAGTGCAGATGTAGTGATGGTGAGTGGATATTTCCAGGTCAAAGACAAAAATACAAAATGCTCAGTCTGTCTCTGAGAGAGTTCTTAAATTAATATCAAACATTACTGCTGGGATACCATGGATGACATCACTTTTTGTCACCTGACTTCAGTTCCCAGGCTAAACCTCCTTTTGTCAGATACTAACAGAATTTAACATTTCTGTGTGAAAAAATACATAACCTTCAGATGTTTGCAGTTGCTAGAAGATATAAAACAATAAAACACTTACAAAACAATGCATAAGGGATCCTAGTTCTAGACATTCTGTATCCTTGCTGCATTGAACCTAACTTTTATAACACTATCATAAAACAATTTAATTTCAACTTATTTTCTTGAAGTTTTTCAAGCTAGCTCTGTGTGTTCCAGTTTCTACTATTAAAACATACATTTGCGCAGGTATAACGTTTATATGCATTTCTGTTCTTTTCCAGTAGGGTACACTGTGGACAAGCCCTTGATGGTCAGTACTGTATAAACCCTGTTCAACACATACTTCTGTACCAGTAGCTTAATATACACATAATATATAGTTCTAATACATTTGGTAACACAAGCAATTGCATCATGCTGGTATTCACAAAGGACATATAACTAGTTACAAAATTCCAGATAGCTGGGCTGGCAGTATTTCCCTTGTGTCGCAGAACTGATAATTGTATTATACACAGTTATGCTGTTCTGATTAGACACACACACACACACACACACACACACACACACACACACACACACACACACACACACACGCACACACACGCACACACACACACACACACACACACACACACACACACACACACACACACACACTGCATTGTGATTAGAACTCATAACTGACAGGTATACCTGCTACAGAATGCTTAATGCAAGTGTCATGGCACAAGTCTGACTTTTATAATGATGGTGGACAATTTATAGTGGATGACATCATCATTGGATGTTTGAGAGAAGATGTTGAAAGGCCTGTATGAGATTGAACGACTATCAAGATAATAAAGTTCTGCATGTTACCAAATTTATATGTGTGTAAAGTGTAGCATTTGCTGTTGTGTTTCCAATGTGCATATATACTTTAAGAGACAGCGTTATAAACTATATGTACACAGCTGCCCACATTAATACAAGTATAACACAATCTAAATGGTCTTGTCAGTATAACGATGCACATGGTATGCAACAAACCATTTATTTATTTATTTCTGTAGTGCAGTTGACATATTTGGAAACAAGTACTGGGAGACCAAGTTTCAAGTGCATGGGTTCAAGTAACACCTGACTTCCATGTAAGTATGTGTTCTGTCTTTAAAAAGTGTCTTTCCTGTGGTTGTGTTTTTACATGCATTTTAATGGGATGAAGAGTGACTGGGTAGTTAATATAAGTAATAGATGCTAATAAGCACTTTCCATAGTGCACCGCCGAGCAGTGAGTATGCGTGATTGATGGCAAAGTGTTTGCACATGCAAGATACACAATTAAGGACTCCTACTTGAACTTGAGAAGTACTTATAAATATTGGCTATGGTAAACACATCTAACAAATACTACGGTGTTCATAACAAGTTCATATCAGAATTGTGTCATAAATTGTCTAACCTTAAAAAAGTATTTATACTGCTTTCTCTGTTTGTGCATAGTTAAGCAAGAAACAAAAATGGGTCTATTCAGTTATAAAATTGTGAGAGTTCTATTGGTCTGCTTTCCTCAATGGAAAGACATTAAGTGGAGAGGCATGGCTGTCAGCCCTTTAGGCAGTACTGTGTATAAGAAAAACACACCGGCTGCTTAGCTGACTCTGTGGCAGTAGGTGTAAGTACATTGAGATATCTATTTTGAGACCAGATGACACAGGGTTTGAATCCAGCTGTATTTAATAATTTAAACCATGTATTCATAATGTAATTAAATATTTCTGTATTCTACTTTAACTGTGTGTTTCCTTAGCACAGCAGGTTTAAGGTAACTGCACAATGCCATAGGACCTAAAGAGCCATTTACCATCGCTTGGAATTAGCACATGATGCAAAACTCTGTGCAGAGACAATGGACAAATGGTGAAGGGCTTCATTCAGGATATTTTTCTTGTGTCTGTTGTGTGTGGTTCTATATTTGACCAGATTACAGGTGTTAAAATGGGGTAGATAGGAAATTAGTGAAATAGAGGGCAAGCAGGGGGAAGAACAAATGGAAAGCAATATAGGAATGTGCAGGATGAAGGTAGGAAAAAACATAGCTATCCACATCTTCAACAGTGTCAAATGAAAATATGTACAGAATATTTCCTGAATTTGGACTGTCACCTCAACAAAGAGAAGTGAAAATAATGCAATCAAGTTGCATAGTCAATTGGACCAAATCAAGTGTGCCAAGAAGACACATGCACAAAGGGAGAGCTATGTATGAGATAATATTATCTTGTTGGAACAGGGGCCATTTATGATATTTTATTTAAGTAAGAGAAGAATGTTTGGTAAGAAATTAAGGTATTTCTGAATGAGGTATGTAGGATAGATGAGGAAGCGGATGCAGATAAACCAGAAAAACAAAACATTAATAGACACAACTGGTTGGGGAACAAAATGATTTGGGATAGGGTGGGGACATTGAATGCCCATGACTATCAAACATGGGGATAATGAGAATCCAGTCCTCATCTGCAGAACTGCCATCACTGTCCCCTTACTCTGCTGGCTGTTGGAGTGCTTTATGTCTTTGTTTATGCACCATAACAGACAGCATCCTCTTCATCCAGTAGAGGCCTGCACCAATGGTGCTCTCCATGACCTCATGCACCAAGCCTGGCATCTCTCGGAAGTTGATAAAATCTTCATCTTCTGCCAATAGTCCAGTAGTAGTATTAGTAGTAATAGTAGTGCATGGGCAGCAGAGACAGTACTGTCAGGTTGGGTCCCAGATGTGCTGGTCTTCAGTGCCGGAGCCGATTGAGTGGGGGCAGGCTGATCCACAGTGTTTGGCCTGCCTCCCTGTGCTGTAGCACTTTATGATTTATCAGAAACTGATAAAATCAAAATGTTGTGATCACACATATAAAAATAAAAAAGAGAGATAACCTTTGGCATAAGAGAAAAAAAAAGATAATTAGTACCATTGTATGTGACATACAATAAATTGTGCAATATAAAGAATTTATTTCTACTTTTACGTTTAACTATACTTTTTAAAAACTTCAAACTATAACTGCTGATTTCTCCAAATTATTCTTATAATAATTATAAGTCCAATAAAAATTTTGGACTCCTCCACACCCCACCTTTGAGATGTAAATTAGGCACTGTCACTTCTACTTCCAGACGTCTGTTCAATACAAACAGCAACAGTTAAGAGTCTTTTACACTTTGTGTTATCACATTTAGTGCTAGTGTGCAAACCAAAACAACCATACCAACTGGGTTTGTGAGGCAATAAGCAGAAAGCAACAGTGCAAACACAGAGAAAGGCAGTTTATGAACTAAGAAGGGAAATGTGACAATTGGCATTAGTTTTTGTTTTAGATGCTGCTGTACCTGTCGCTTGATTTAACTTTGCAGACATGTACTGAGGGTATACATTTTATGATCTGACACATTTTTGTGTCATTTCAGACTGATAAAATGAATTTGAAAAATGTGGGATTCAAACTTATGCAACATAGACAAAACATGTTTTTCAGCATAGGTGACTTTTCATCCTTGCCACAGAAGACGTGCTTGTCAGACATGCTCATTAAGTATGTAAATACACATGACAGAGTGAGGGGTTAACCATGTATGTGTGTGACCTGAGAAGGTCCCGGTTTATACATTCATGTGTGTGTATGAGTATTATTGAAGTCTAAAGTCCATCTAAGTCCAGAAAAGACAATTATATTTGCTGAAATATATTTATCAATATATCCTCAGTTACACATTAATTCATATGAGCTCCAGTGCCACACATACTTATTATTTATAACTATGTTTACATCTTCTTATATTTTATAAAATGAGTACACAAGCATTACTCTGGCTCTATAATTGTGTAATTGTATGACCATAATTGTACTGATACACACAGTTACACATGTAATATATCACTGATATCCTGTGTATGGTCAATGCGCATGCTATAGATAGTTTTTCCAGTGTGTAAGTATTTTTCTACTGTTAATTTTTATATAAAGTAAAGTGGAACATCCATAAGAAAAGTCTGGTCTTAGCTGGATTAGAACCCAGGCTCACCTATACTATAACCCTTAACTTATGACTACTGCCACAGAAACAATTGGACAGAAGGTATATCTTTTCATATTTATTGCTCTGTATATGTGCTGACCACTGTGCAACACTGCTTAGCATGTTTGTGTAATGGTAAACTATACAGGATATGATGCATCCATTTTGAAACTGTCTACTGTCTGCTTCCTGTCTGCTTCTTATGTCAGCCATTAGACTGTGCTTGCATGAAGGCAAACAAAGTGCAAACATGAGAGGCAAAGCTCACCTTGTATTAATCTTCTAAGAAGTGTTTATTAGGTTTTATCCTTAAAAGACAAATTTAAGACTTTAACCCTGATCTACAGATAGTATATACTCTGGCGTTTGTTGTGTTTACTAGGTGTGCTACACACATACTTCAT
Source organism: Protopterus annectens (assembly GCF_019279795.1). Lineage (NCBI taxonomy): Eukaryota > Metazoa > Chordata > Ceratodontiformes > Protopteridae > Protopterus > Protopterus annectens. The sequence goes on from NC_056743.1 coordinate 1,684,050,079, forward strand.
TAACAGGTGCAATTTATGTAGTCTTTATCATATAAGTCCATTGCATAAAATTTATTTAATTTATCTGTTTCATTGTGTTTGTACTAAGCCACTCACCATACAGATATTATTATAAAAATAATAATAAACTTGACAAAATAAATTTTAGCACACATTACAGAGTTGGATTCGAACTGTCACACCAATGAGCCTACAATGTACAGTAAGGGTGTCTTATCTCTCTTTGCCACAGAAACAATTTTGCAGCAGGAAAGCAAATTTTTGTGCATATAAGCAAGCCTCAATTCATCCACAGTATTAACAAGACATATTGCCCTTGCAGACTAGTGCAATGATTGACCACACAACTATTTATGAATATTTACAGTAATGCAGCCCTGTCTTCTCTTTGTATTGTGTTCATTCTTCTATCATCTGAACAGTAATCTCAGAAATGCAGTGTTTAAGGCATTTTTATAATTGTCCTTAAATGTATGAGAAAATTAAGTGACAATAATATACATTTTCCAATAAAGGCAGGGAAGTTTGGATATCAGTGAACAGCAACTGAGAAATGTGTGCTGCTCAGTTCCATTTAAAGCCTTACTACAATTACTTCTATAACTTGTAAGTGTACCCTGACTGACACACCTACTGCAGATAGTCTGAATTGTTGTGTATTTCTTCTCCCTCCCACTAACCATTCACAGGTGCAATCCATTAGCAACAAACACTGAGGTAGTGGCTATACTATGTTTGCATCTGCAACTTGCATCCAAAGTTTGGGATTTAGCAGTTCGAATAAAGTCATACCTCATTTGCATCTTCACCATGCTCAGAGGCATGAGTCTACACCATAACAAGCTAAACATCTAGCTAGGGAACTTGAAGGTCAGAGGACCTGTGTATTTGTAGAACACTGAGGATTGAAACTAGTTTACATTTAGATGCACAGAAAGATTCTGATTTTGCTTAGGTATGCTTCTATTTTTTCAGGTACATGCTAAATTTGTTCACATGTTACAAAGAAAACTATTATACAGATGTATTAGAGGATTAAACTGTTACCTGTATGTACTTCACATACTTTGCTCTTGGCAAAGGCATTTTTGCCATGCATTGACTTTCACAGATAGACAGCCGTATTAACTGTTATTACAAGTTATTGTTAAAACCGGTAACCTTACAGTCTTTTCTGTCTTTTTCCATGGCAATGTAAAGTACTATATTGTCAATAACACAGGGGTGTAATGCTTTTAAAATGGTCCATGGACACCACCAGAGGTGTTCTGGGCACAGTGAGAGGTGCTTAGCAATAATATTCAGTTTACTTTTGTGTTTGTTTTGTGAATATTGCATGGAAAACATTCATAACAAGAGAATTCTGTATTATTTCTTGGATTCTACAAACTATCATTTTCCTGTTGTTTTAGGGATGAGGGAGCCAAGTACTATCATTGTGTTTCCACATCAAAATTTGGGTTACAAGAGATTTGCTCTTGTAATTGTGGAGGCATCTTTCTGTTTCTATGGGTGTATGGGGAAAATTGCATGTAATTAGTGGCATGTTGTAGCATAGCATTCAGGAATTGATGTAGGATCATTGATGCTGGTGCCTGGGATATCCACAGCATGTCCCCTGTTGGTCTCTAAAAGGTTCTTGTAGCTAATGTTCTAAGTGCTGCACATAACTTAGTCTCAATTGGTATTATTTCCCCTCTGTTTGCTATTGCTCGGAGTTGTGGATGATAGAGGTTGCAGAGTTTCTGTAGTGCACCTTTATCTACCCAGTAGCATTCTACAATTTCCACATCATGCAGACAATGGTAAGTTAACAGGGGTTTAAATACCCTTCTCCTTCTTGGTTGGGGTCTATTTGCAGCAGCCACAGCAGTATAGACATTACAAAACGATGTGCTACTGTGTGTGCATTACACTGTGACATGCACAAAGTTTTAGGGGACAGTGTAGGCTTTACTGAATCTGCACCATGGAAAAAAAAACACTGTATGCTCAAATACTATCATTGGTTCCACAGTTTGCAGAGGGCAAAATTATAACCTGGTTTTATATTAGCTCTTGAACTTCACTCAATTCCTCCTCCTCCACTCGAACACAAAGGGGGTGTTAACTAACATTTCTAAAAAAAAAAAAAAAAAAAAAGAGAGAGTGAGAGAGAAAATGATAGTAGGGAAGACAAAAATTAAAAATAAAATAATGAATTAAAAATGGCAATTGTTGCACTTTACAAGGATTAAACTTTCTTATCAATTTTAAAGGTCATTTAATTTTAATCAGTTATGAGTTTATACAGTAATTATGTCATATCATTCTGTTTTAGAGAAATCATCCATTGTAGTGCATCATCTGATTTGTCACATTATTAATTTGGCAATAGCTCTATCTATTTATATGCATATAGTATGTGTATTTATGTATATGTGTATATATATATATATATATATATATATATATATATATATATATATATATATATGTACATGTGTATATTTATATGCACACACAAACACACACACACACACACACACACACACACACACACACACACATATATTTAGAGTTTAAAGTGGCATATGCTTATATGGTATTTGTCTGATTAAGCCTCAAAGTGTGAAAGGTAAAAGCATTTCCAAATTCAGTAAGTATTTCTTCATGTCAGATTTTAAGTTTTTCTTGGTTTATGGTTTTCAGCTGGAGCTATTTTTCATTAGCTTTGGAGTGACAATAATAGCTGTAATTGTAATAATCTCAACATTTCTATAATTCTTCCATTGAGAGAGCACTGTGATATAAAGATGGGTATATGTGAAGGAAAATAGACATCAGTGATGAGATCACAGCTAGCTGCATGACAGCAAAAGTGGGGATGGAGGTAGATTTGTCAAGATGAAAGTTAAATTTATACCTAATAAGAGTATAAGGTACCTCATGTATAAACTGAAGTTTGATTACTAGGATATGATAGTATTTGTTATCCATATCATATAGGTTATATATCTGCATGTATAATTCACATTCATATTGTCAAGCTGCTTTTCATCAAGTCTAAAGGGACAGAAAAACATTCCTTGAGACTTAGCACTCATTTTATTGAATCCTAGAATGGGGAAGATAGGTTTTCCCCTGCAAGACCCATGCTAGCACTTGAAAGGAGATTTGCTTTATTAATCTAGCAGGAAGAAAGACAGCAACAATTACAAATCCTGGGTTTCACCAACAAAAGTTTCTTCAATGCTTGCAGTGTTTACTGTTGTTTCCTGATTTCATTTGTTCACTGTTTTCAAGTGCTAGACGTCTGGATTTTATATCTATCTATCTATCTATCTATCTATCTATCTATCTATCTATCTATCTATCATCTAGCTATCAATCTATCTATCTATCTATCTATACACACACACACTTACAGACACATACACACACAAACATGCACACACATTTATGCGGGCATGTATATGTGTGCGTGCATGAGATGTGTGCATACTCTTACTTGTTACAAACAATGAAGTTTTACTTTTTTCCCTAAGGTTTATGCATTGTTTAGAATAAATTTAGGTTTCAGGCTAATGTGTCAATGCATATATATTTACTTTTTTTCTGGGCATGTCTGGATTTAGGTAGATGATCAGAGATTTGGATGTTTTGAGGAATGCTGCTCCAGCTGGCTGGGATAGTTTTAAAAGGCGTTTTCAGCAACTGTTAGGGTATAAGAAGGTTCAAATTGTAAATGTTCTTCTTAGTTTCTTAGAGGATATCATCTGTTTTTGATTCATTTATATTGGAGGGGTATAGTTATCACAGAAAACTACATCCCTCCAGTAGTTATCAATGATGACATTAAATTTGAATGGATTTAATTGGAAGAATATTCTGGCAGATTTATTTATTTATTAATTTATTTATTTGAAATTTGGCACCTGGGCTAGTGGACTGGTCAACTGACCATTTTTAGCAGTGATCTGGGCTCCAGAGGAGCAAAGTGTGTAATACAATAACAAAATTGATAATGAAAGTGGAAATGCATTATACAGTATTTATTTATTTATTTATTTACTTGCAATTGGTTTACCAGGATAGTCCATTGGGCCAAATAACCCGTTTTCAATGGAGTCCTGGGGAGAAAAGCTCCAGAACTAAGTATGTTACAAAAAGTGATTCATACTAGTTATACAAAACTATAACAAATTACAAATTATATAATAATCCAAAGTATTTTGACACCAGAAAACAATTTCAAGTAAATACAGAAGAAATAACTATGAAAGAACATTAGATAAAATTAATAGATTATAGATAGTAAAGAATATTGCATGAAAAAAAATTGAGTTTGTATCATATTCAAAATACTGAATCAAGTTTCTGAGAAATAACAGAAATTTATGAAGGAAGCACTTAGGAGGTGAGGCCTAGTGCAGTTTTCCCTATAATATGAAACGATAATGTATATTAGTTATGAGTAAATAATCAAGAAGAATGCATGAGGAATCAAGGCAAAGAAGGAAGATGGCAATTGCAAGTAAATTAGCTATGTGGGGTGGGAGCAAGAGCATTCCCACTTGGATACTAGGTGGGAATGAAGAGATCTTTTAAAAATAAAGTGGTTGGGGGGTGGTGCGGATGGAAGATGGCAGAGAGTTCCAAAGGCAGGCAAGGACAAAAGATAGAAGTTTTTTCCCTGGGGGACGAGTGGGTTTATAGATTTCTAATAGATTTTGATTGTTGGACCTCAGTATTCTATCAGGAAGGTGCATTTTAAAAGTTGATGAAAGGGAGGGACAGAGAGAGGAGTTGAAAATGAGTTTGTGAGCAACAGTTAGTTGAGTGTATGTGAGATAGATAGGAAGCTCTAGCCATTTTAGTATATGGAGAGAGGAACAGTGGTGTGAGGAGGACTTGTGGTTGGTAGCAACCTTGGCGATTTTGTTATAGCAAGAGGAAAGTTGGGTTTTTAGGGAGGACTGTAGATTAGTTAGGATTGGGGCTCTGTAGAGAAGGGAGGGGATAAGAAATGAGGTAGAGAGAGTGATTTTGGCAGCAGGTGTGAGGTATTTATTTTGCCGGTACAGCATACCAAGTTTTTGGTGGGTTTTTTTGATATTTAGCTGTAGGTGAGAGTTAAATTTGAGTTGGTTATCAATTTGGACCCCAAGTAGCTTGGTCTCTGACACTAGTTCCAGAGGTGAATTATTTTGACTAGTGATAGAGAATGTGTTTGTGTTGAAGGAGACAGCTTTAGAGGGGGAGAATAGCATTAATTTGGTTTTGGAGGCATTGAGAGCAAGGCATATTTACAGTATGCAATAGCAAAAATGCATAGTAAACATAAATAAATATAGAACAAGGGCAGCAAGACAACAATCAATATTTATGACATTTCAAGCAATGTGGAAATATGTACAACATTTACAGTATTTACATTGTAGAGTTCTCTTAATAGATTGACACCTACATGTATGTATGTATGTATGTGTCTTTCGGCTTTTCCCAGTTAGGGGTCACCACAGTGGAACTCTGGTCTGCTAATGATTGGCAGTTGATTTTTACGTGCCGAGTTGCCAGCCCTGATGCACATCCTTCAATGAAGGTATGCCCATTCATGCATGTCTCCACGCAGAAGACGCTCTAACTGAGAATCGAACCGGACAGCGTCTTACTGTGAGGCGACAATGCTACCGCAGCACCACCACCACGGATTGACGCCTACATGTAATACTTGTAAATATTCCATTTAAAGTAAGTCTCCAAGCCTACAGTAACTAACTTATTGAATGTCACAAACATAATTACAGGCAATTTCTTTTAGTAGATTTTCCTTAATATTAGCCTTGAAGCCATCCACTTAAATCACACATAATAAAAAAGGGGATAGAGGGAGGGTGCAGTTACTACTACAGCTGTAATCATTTGAAAATCTACTGCTGTGGTAAGTTTACTTATACAGCTGTACACTGCTGCAGTAGTCTAAGCAACATGGATAGATTACTGTAGCTAATGACAACTGGGAGGTGAAAGGAGAAGGGTCTAGGAGCCCCTGGAGAATGGTCCTACCATAGCCTGACCTAGACATGGAGAAGTAAGCTAGCTTGTAGTATTGCTGCTTCTAGAACATTTTTAAAGTTCAGCTATTTCCAAAAAAGCCATATTAAGTCTTGACCCCGGTAGACTGTGCCTTGACCCTGCCTGAAATATTTTTTTCTTTGGTGGGAACAACAAAAGGTAATAGCCTGGGACAGCCATTTGTAAATAGTCTACTTAGACAAAGGTTGCTTCTTCTTCTTACCTTCACAAGAAATGAACAACTGATTGGAAATTCTGAAATATTTTGTTTTGTCAAGATAGTATCTGAGCTGCCTATGCACATCTAAGGTATGAAGCATCATTTGTCCCTCATTTTTGAGTTCAGGGAAGAACATTATGCGTTTGTTCCAGAAAATGGGTAATCTCTGAGATACATATCTGTCCCTCCAGCATGTTTTGCTTATATTACAAATGAGGTATAGATCCTTAGATCAGGTAATTCTAGTGTTGCTTGTTTTGTGAATATGCAGAAGATTTATCAGGGCTAGATCACAGTATGCCTTGTAGGTTAGGTGAAGATCTCCCCATGGTAGTTTGTAGGAGAATGAGTACAGTGACAGGGCTTCCAGGCTGTGTACATAGGATGTGTTATTTATATTCTGTATTCTTTTAGTGAGGAATCTCTATAACCGCTTCAGCTGTTGCAAATGCCTGGGTAGGTTGCATGTCAAAAGGTGCATTGTACTCCATTATTGGTCTAATGAGGGCTGGCTATACTGGGAGTATAATCTCTTTAGATTTGGATGTCATGTCCTTACTTACAAGTTGTTCTATGTAGAAGGATTTTCTCACCACCATGGACACATGGTGATCAAAGTCCAGGTTACTGTCAACCTGAGTTCCCAAGTTCCTTATTACGGGGTCTACTCTTAGGGGAGTGTTATCAATGTAGTAATTTGCTGAGGTTGTCATCTTCCCAAAGGGTATGATAAGGCCTTTGTTTGCACTATCCTTTAGGCCATGGTTCTGGCATCTGTTATTTGTCAGATCCTCCTGGAGGATATCTACATCTTTGGGAATTCGATGATTGCACCAGCTTGCAGTCATTAGCAAATCCGGTCATCCAAAGGGCCTCTACATTTATCTTGACTTCAGATAAATATATTCCAAGCAGGAGAGGACCCAGTACTGAGCCCTGTGGGATACTGCTATTAACAAGCCTCTCGTTGGAGGTGGATTCTCCCACACTAATGTCTTGTGTCCTCTCTGTGAGCCATTTACCTATTCATTGGGTGACATAGGGATTTATGTCTAAATTTGTAAGTTTTGTATATAATACCTGAATGAGGTATTCTATCAAATGTTTGCTAGGTCAAAGTAGGCAGCAGAAGTTATGTACCACTGCCCCTTCCCCTCAGCACTCGAAGGAAGAGAACTTCACTGTAATAGGATGATTACTATATTGTAAGCAATCAGCTGATTAGAAAAAAAAAAAAACACTGGACATTTCTTCTACTGGCACACCAACCAGGTGGCCAGATCCCTCCACCCTTAACTCTCCTGCCCAGCCATTCATGTCCTGTTTCTGTGCCCTGTCCCAACCCTCCTTCAATATATTTTATTACAAAGTAATAATTTCTTATTTTAAATTGTAGCAAACACTTTGCTGCAAATGTATCAAACAGTTGCTACAGTTTATACCCTACCTACTGAAAGCTCTACAGCACTCAAGTTTTAGATTAAAAAAAAATCTTTTTTAAACTGTAGCAAACTGCTTGCTTATATCCTACCTGAATGGAACACTACTGTGGCCAGGTTTGGTTATTTTTTTCACCTTTAAACCATAGCAAATTAGATCACGCAGGGAGCACTACAGTATTTAGGTGTGATTGCAAATGCAATTCTGGTTCATAAAAGCATATAAAAAAGGTCAAAAGCCTGTAAAAGGCCCTGAGCCAAGCTTAATAAACTACTTCTGTCTTGAAACTGAAGAAGGAGAAGATATACATTTTGTTTTCTGTTTCTTTTCAAAAAGAACACTGTAATAAGTTTATTAAAGGCAGCAGCACCTTCCCAGGGATGGGCATAACATTCTGGCTAAGAAAGAGCACTTTCCCTGCCCAGTCCTCCAACACCAACAAGAGTGTCTCTCTCTTGCCTAATGAGGGGACTGTAAAAGACAAAAAGGATGTGGCTAACCCAACCCCAGTCCATACAGGCTATATGTGCAATACCAGAGGGATCAAGGGAAAAAAATATGAGTTGTCTGAGGAGCCAGCTGTGGCCACAGCAGTGTAATCCACATGTGTTTGAGGCAAATTGATAACCTGCTGTGATGGTAAAGGCTGTTTAGTAAACCTTTTCTTTGTGGATGGAAGAAGGACTAACTTTGAGATGGGTAGGTTGTTCCATGATCAAGCCAAAAATCGTGCTACTTTCCCAGGGAAACTAAACAGTAGTAGCCAGTAAAAATTTAAAAGTATTAAAAATTAACATTTCCCAGTTAAAACATCATAAAAAGCAGTATCAGCCCTGTAAAGTAAATTAAGCATATCTTCTCCACAGAAAATAAAAACAATTTTAGAATGGTTATGCTTTTAAACTGTCAGAAGCAAAAGTGCATTGTGATTTAAAAATACAGTAAAAGTCATGTGACAGTCAACAAAAACACATACCCCTAGCTTAAAATATACTTTCCTGAAAAGATAAGTAAGTTTAAATAAAGAAAATAATTTGTGGAATTTTTTTCCCAAAGGGAACTTATCTGTCCAGCAATGGAAAAGAAAAAGCTGACCATCGATCCACAAATGCGAACAGAGAAGTGCTGTCTACAATGGCAGGAAAGCTCTGAAGGGCTTGGCACTCAGACCTATCTTTTACTCAGCTCAACTTAAGCTATCTAACTGTTTGGATGCATGGAAGGTACACTGATGCTTTAAAAGCTGGTTAGTTGTTATATCTTTAGCAAAATATAACCAGTATAGCTAAAGCTTCTGCAGCAGTGATCTAGATTAACATCATAATTCTCCAAGTAGTGTATTCTATGTTGCTGGTCCAAGTTTAGTGAAGGCACTTTCCCCTAAGGTAGTGCCACATGGTCTCATGGAAATAATGACATTATCTTGACTTCCTGTCAAAAGTATGATGGCTCTCTTATTTGTAAGGTTGATTTTAGTGGGGTGCAATGTGATACTTTTTTAACAATTGAGCCCTGATCTGCATAGTGGCTCAGCTAATAACTGATAGCCAATTTTAAGTTCTTTAAGAGATCGGGTGTGGGGTATGTTTGTCAGATAGAAGTACAAAATGACTCAGCCAAGAAAATGAGACAGCCACCTTATGGTATGGACTCGGAGAGCATTCTAACAGCCACTCCCCGAAGTAGATGCATAGGCAAAAGAGTGTGGCCATGTTCTGTTTAGTGCACTATGCCTGTGCACTCCATGAGGCATTGGCACTGGCAGACATCACTATATTCTTCATGCTGAAGAGGATGATGGCCTGTGACTCATACTGGAAGTGGAAGTGAGCCACAGAAGCAAGTCCAAGGCTTCAAAACATGACATATCTATGGAATATGAGAGAACCTAACTGGTTCTTATTTCAACTCTGTGCTTCACTGAAATATCACAATTCAAAGGCATATGTGAAACTTAGCTTCTTTTGAATATAAATGCTGTGCAAACTACTTTATACCTGTGGCTTGGGTGGAGATGCTGACATTTTAAATGACAAACTTTGCACTGAAGAAACAAACAGCAGCAGAAGCATCACCAGTACAGCAGATCGAAGCATGTTTCTACCCAGGAAGGAGCATTCTTTTTGACACAGCCCTAACGAGGCCCACATTGCTCTGCAGTACTGGGTTAGGATGCATTTCCCAGGTCATGGTGTCCATGAATGCCCTTTCTGTGGAACAGTGTATACATACATAGCATTACCCTCAACCTACAGACATTGAAAATAAGAGCAATGGCCCTTGAAACGTAGGAACATCCAGATAAAAGTCTGTAATTAGCATAAAATGTGAATATCAAATAGCACATAACTCTTCCTGCTTCCAGTAGGAATGTGGGACACTACTCAGAAACGTATGTTTAAAAAACAGAGTGACAAAAATGATGGAAAAATATAAGCAAATTACCAGACAGTGTAAGATCTGTAGACTTTAATGAACTATATTGCAAAGTACTACCATATAAAGTAATTTATTTTTGCTTCTGAAAACAGATGTAAAATACATGTCCTTTTTCTATAAATTATTCATGCCACTAGTATTTTGGTCATGTTGTATGGTTTTCTATGTAATAGACAAGTTCATTAATCATATGTGATGGGGGGGGGGGTTCAGAAAATTGTGTAAAGGGGTAAATCATGTCTGAAAGCAGGAGCATACCTGCAAAAATAGGAACATCATGTCCAGAGGTAAATAAATCAAGAAAATAGGGTATTTGAATTCAAAATGTCAAGGAATTTTTGTGCTAGTGAGTTTGGGCTAGAATAGGTTTCCTATTTGATTGTGGCATAATTGAAATCCCCATAACCAGTGCATTCAGTAAAATTTGGATTGTCTTCAGTTTGGTTAAGCAGGCTTCATGCGTGTCTGGAGCCATGGAGGGGAGCTATATCTGGCTAGGATTTGAATGGGGGTCTTACGCATTGTAACCTGGACCTGGAGTAACTTCATGGAGTTGTCCAGTCTAACTAGATGTGAGGTGAATTTGTCTCTAATATAGATTGAAACACCGCCTCCTTTGATTTTCACACATTCATTTTGTGATCAAAAGGCACGGTAACTTTACAAGGCCGGGGTACTCTCTGATGTCTTAAACCAGGTTTTTGTGACTGCACAGATATCTACATCTTCTAGTGATAGAAGTGCTTCCAGGGAGTGCAGTTTTTGGTTTAAGCTCAATAATTTAGCAGCATGAGCCTTATTTTGTTTTGACTGATTAACTTCACATCAGTAAGGTTGTTTTCCAGACCTTGCCTAAAAAAAGACACTATGGCGGAGGCAAGAGCCTTTGCCAGTAGCCGAAAGCAAAGGGGAGGCAGATGTAAACCATCTCTGGCAAAGAAGCAAGGATTGTCAACCATGGCTTCCCAAGCAGGCAGGAATTGGATTCCCTTGAAAAGGCACCAAAGATTAAGTCAATTATTGAAATCAATCATTTTTGATTATACTGTGGCATTGTATAGCTAGCCTGTACATAATATATGTAGCTGTGGATGTATTTCTAAACATCAATGTGCACAAATCTTGAATGGCTAAGAACTAATCCCAAAAGATAGAAAGCCAAAACAGTCAAAAAAACAAAACACTTATGTACTCTGCATGGCGGCAAGCTCCACTGTGCCCCCACCACCTACTAATTATATGTACCATCACCATGATCTCTCTACAATAGGAAAATGACAATTCCCCGCAATCCCCACCATGCACAATCTTGCACAGATATAACATCAGCAAAAGTGATCAGATAAGTTTTGATGACTTCTACCAGTGTTAAACACATAGATGATGTGTTTCCATAACTGTCTCTCTCTCTCTGTATGTATATATATATATATATATATATATATATATATATATATATATATTATACTGTATGTCTGCTTTGATGTGTCAGCATTTACCAGGGTATAACATCCTGACCTATTAACACGTATGTACCACTCTACTCCATTCTAAGATAATATTCTATTTTACCTTGAGTTCCTATAATCCCTCTTTGCTGCAGACAGTCTGTTCAGGTACAGATGAAATGTAAAATGTAATACAATATTTAGCACTATTTGGTACCTTTAGAAAACAGTGTGATAAGCTCAGGATTTGCATAAGGCTTTCACAAATGATATTGTGTCTTGCAGCCTGCATGCAAACGTTGTACTATAACAAGATTTTCTGTGCTAACCCATAGTCAATGTGGCATGTCTGCACTATGATGATTTATTAGATACCATTTGTGTACAACTCAGTTGATAATCTGTACCAATGGACATTTATGTTTTAGATTACTAATAACACTGGTGTTGACATCAAGAGTAATCTAGCCTATTACCATATTTGTACAAGTTCAACCAATATTGTTTGCATATGTAATGAATTATATGTTACAAATCCACTCAATAAACAGATACATGCTAATGTGCTTTTGAAGTCTTCAAAATTTGTAATTTACATTATATGTTACAGCTAAGTAA